>NC_086373.1:22345656-22376852 GCF_036588685.1 Mytilus trossulus | reverse complement strand
AGGCTTGCCTACATGGTGCATCATCAGAATATCATTATTGATAAAACTGATGATGTTTCGCACCTGTGCCACAATTCCAAATGCATTGCTGTCGAACATCTGTCGTTGGAACCTCATGGTTTCAACAACAGCCGGCAGTCATGCGTTTCAACCAGTTCCTGCTTGGGCCACCCAGATCCCCTCCCTCCATGCAGAGTGGAGTTGAAAATGGACAATAATAATTTGGGTAAAATGATTATCGGGTACTTCTATATTTTTAATTTTACTTCTTTTTTTTTTTCTGGGGCGGGCAAAAAAAATATATTTTGTTATCAGAATGGGAGGAAAAAAGGAAAAGAAATTTGGAAACTACTGTACAACAACTTTAGATTCTTTTTTTAATATTTGGGTGGCCCTTAAAAGGACCTTTTATGATTCTGTTGGCTGGTGGCTCTGGTATCTCAGTCTGCAGCAGGTCTTGGAAGTTTTGGTTTGCAGTAGCTGTCATGGTCCTGGAACTGTAAGGCAGGCTGTGGATCTAGTTGACCTTTGCAGTAATAGTCATGCTTTTTATTCAGTTCTCTCCATGTCTTGTGCTCTGCAAGCCTTTCTGCATTCTGCTGCAATCTCCTTTTTTGAACTTCTGGTCTTAGTATATAATCTTGGTTATATGTAAAGTCAGTGTCCATTTTCTTGAGGTAACGTTTACTTCGTTCTGAAAGTTCTACTCCTAGATTCGTACATTTAAGTTGTGTTGAGGTTCCCGGCATGTTGTTGTTTGTACTCCTGAAGCAAGTCGTCCTTCCATATTTTTGGAGTAAATAACATTTTTGGGCAAATTTACACTCAGTGCTCTATGAACTCCTTCATTTTTGTTGGTATTGTCATAAAGTTTCATGCTTTCAACAGCTGCTGTAGTTAATTTCATTTTCAGGATTTCTTGAAGTAAAAATTTATCTGTTTTATCCATTTGCAGGGCAGTGATCTGGTATGTTGACAAGTAATGTGAACGACTCCACCAGTTGAGTGCATCATCACCTTTGCAGACAATGGAATATTCAGGACACTGGGTGCAATCACCATCATAGCAGCGGAGGGTAGCATCGAGCACTTTTGGTAAGTCTTTGCTTATTTCATTAATGTTTTTGTCATATTTCTCCATCAGCTTCTTTAGTATCATGGAGCATCTGCACTTTAGATCTTTGCTAAACACCGTCTTAAGTTGTTTATTTTCCTCTTTGGTTTTACCATGGAACATTCCCGGGCTGTATTGAGCTCGCAAAGAGGCCCTGAATTGAGACTGTCCCAAATGTACATGGTCTGCCAGTCTTTCTACTTTCCACATTGGTTCCACAGCTGCAAGGGCTTCTTCAATACCTTTAGCTGAACGTCCATCTCCATCTGTGGTCACATACCGTACCAGACATTTCTGGAGTCCTATCTGGTTTCCCATCTCTTTTCCCAGCTCATACTCTGACAGGGCAGCAGCTCTGTATAAATTTGCTGTACATTCTTCATGACCAGGACATTCTATTGGAAAGCCTTTCCCTCTAAGCCATGCCCCTTTCCAACACATCTTATTCTGTACAACAGCAGCTACAATAAACTTTCTATCTGTTATTGTTTCTATTCCCAATGCAAAAACTTGAGTCGCATTCTGACCAGGCTTCTTTTTACTAACTATTGTGTTGCTGTTGTATCGTGCATCCACAGTTATGTTAATTTCATTTTCTGGGACACCTCGCCTCCTATTCACTTCTTTTACAAGTTCCAGTTTCTGTGCCATGTCTGTTTTGTTCAGCTTGACCATTTCAGCTGCTACTCTGCTGGATGTGCGTTGCATACTGCTTCTACATGGTGGTGGTGTGTCTATTCCTGCAAGTAGTTGCTGCACTGTTGTATTTCCAATTGGACAGTCCTGCAAAGCAGATGCTAGGGCTACATTTGGTTGTCCTGGGTTGGGTCCTGGTTTGCCATTAGCTATTTCCTTGTACATCTTCATTCTGTCTCCAATAAAACCACAGGCTATGCATTTTAAGGTAAACTGCCAGCAAGTTCCCCACTTTTTCTGTTCATAATAGTCAGCAATAAACATAGGACAGGATGGTGAGTCCACTTGGTGCTTATAAATATTAGTGTTGATCAAGCTTATATTTAGTTGACTGTCTATACACCTCATGCCAGAATGTAATTCTTTATTTTCTTCTCTTTTCAGGTCAGCATTATCGAGCGGTCGAAGTGTACAGATGTTACCAGTCGTCTCCATTTTGCAGTCAGACGATTTAAAAGTTTGCCGCACATAGGAAGTACTTGCACTAGCTGATTCAGGGATCTGTATTGACGTCTGGCTTCTGCTTCTACCACTGGATTTGCCTGCTTGGAAGCATCCAGGATTTCTTGGAGAGTTGTCTTTCTTTGACCATTTCTTGGTATGACCTTTAGTGAACATTTTGAAAAATTAAACTGGATCAGTTATATCCCAACTTGGACTAATGGCATAAAATTTGGACACCCTGATATTTATAATAAAGTGATGTACAATATCTGCTTTGATGTACATATTTGTTCTTTGATGCAATATGTGGTATGGTGTTACAGAGACCACCTTCTGAGGCAACTCTAAATTAAGTGTTTTCTTAACAGTATCCAGTTAAGCCAATTATTTCATTTTCAGGGGTCCAGATTAAGATTGTTTGATCAAATCTATGAAAATATGTTTCTTAATAATTTATTGAGTAATTAATTTAACAAGAAAGCATATTGGATGTTTTCAATTAACTTTTTAAATAATTTTTGTTGTCAAATTTGATCATGTGGATGTATTTTTTAATAAAAAAAAATTCTTACAAAAATCTTTTAAAATATTTAAATCTCTTTATTGATAAAAATAAACAAATAGTTAAACTTCGATAAAAAGTTTATTTGAATATGATATTTCAAGGAATAAAGAAATTACACTAGTTTGAAATTTTTATTACATGTAACATGACCTGGTGTTTCACATGAATATTGGTACCTCAGGTAAACAAGTCAAGTACCTGTGAATTTTGTCTAATTATTGTTTGAGTTATATTTTACTTATTAAAGATAAGATAAGCTTATTTTTAAGATAAGTTTTGAAAGTGAGTTTTGTATTTAAGTATTTTTAAAGGAATTTTATTTAATTTAATTTAGCTAAAAAAACAAGAATTTTTGAAAAAAACCAATTTTTATTTTAAAAAACATGATTTTTTTAAAAATTTCTTTCAAATTCTTGAAATTTAGCCATTTAGCTGCTACAGACACCTTACTTTTTTAAAATATCTTGTTTAACAAGAAAGTTATTAAACTTTAACTTTTTCTAGTAGATACATGTTTTGTAAATTTCCTGCCATAAAATTCCTGTAAATTTTAACATGAGGGTAGTGTTATTAAAAGAATCAGGACTACCATAAAACTTGTCGGATTGATTTGAAATTTTGTATGCTGGTTCGATATAGAATAAACTTAATGCATGCTAATTTTTTTGGCATTTAATTGACGAATATAGTTCCCTTTAATTAAGGTGTATTCTTTCTTTATTTTTTTTCTTGGCCTTTCTCATTGATTATTTAGTTTTTATGGGTTGGAAATGAAAGAAGATAGGTGAAATAAACTTTTGGTTGTTGTATTTTAACTTATTTTGATATGGAAAGAGTGATTAGGCTAAGTGCAAAAAGGTGATATTTACAGTTTTCGGAACATCTCTTGACTTGTCAATAGGGGTAGGGATGTGTATTGGCTAATTTTGTAAAAGTGATTGCTTCAATCTTTCTGAATTTTGGATATACTTTTGGACAGGTACTATACATTACACACACAAAAGATTGGACAAAAGTGCATGGTGCAAATTTTTTAATGTGACAAAAAGTTATAAAGAACTAATAGAGGAATTAATTGTGGTCTGTGGCCTAAGAGGCTGATACCCAAATTCTTGAAAATGAAGAAAGGGCCAACTTTTTTGGCAGAAAGTCACTTCAAATGATAAATATTATTGTTTTATTGTAATTTTAATCAATTTTAATTTTTAAACTGGCAATATTATGCAATTTAAGGCATTTTTGGCCATTTTGATGCACTGAAAGCCCTTTGACCCCAGTTTCAGCCCTTTCTGTCAATAATGTTGGACCCTTTTTATATTTTAATAATATATTACTACTCTATTGTCTTACAAAACATCACATCTTCAAAATGGATGCATTTTATTTGAAATATAGTCAGAAATTAACAGAAAGCTCTGCCCCTGGCTATAATGGGCAGTGTCAAATTTGGACAGGTTTATGTACACCTAATGGCAAATATGGAGTTATTAATTGTAAATTTCCAGATGCCAGGGGGTGGAGACAAATGCATGTGCACAGGCTTGCCTACATGGTGCATCATCAGAATATCATTATTGATAAAACTGATGATGTTTCGCACCTGTGCCACAATTCCAAATGCATTGCTGTCGAACATCTGTCGTTGGAACCTCATGGTTTCAACAACAGCCGGCAGTCATGCGTTTCAACCAGTTCCTGCTTGGGCCACCCAGATCCCCTCCCTCCATGCAGAGTGGAGTTGAAAATGGACAATAATAATTTGGGTAAAATGATTATCGGGTACTTCTATATTTTTAATTTTACTTCTTTTTTTTTTTCTGGGGCGGGCAAAAAAAATATATTTTGTTATCAGAATGGGAGGAAAAAAGGAAAAGAAATTTGGAAACTACTGTACAACAACTTTAGATTCTTTTTTTAATATTTGGGTGGCCCTTAAAAGGACCTTTTATGATTCTGTTGGCTGGTGGCTCTGGTATCTCAGTCTGCAGCAGGTCTTGGAAGTTTTGGTTTGCAGTAGCTGTCATGGTCCTGGAACTGTAAGGCAGGCTGTGGATCTAGTTGACCTTTGCAGTAATAGTCATGCTTTTTATTCAGTTCTCTCCATGTCTTGTGCTCTGCAAGCCTTTCTGCATTCTGCTGCAATCTCCTTTTTTGAACTTCTGGTCTTAGTATATAATCTTGGTTATATGTAAAGTCAGTGTCCATTTTCTTGAGGTAACGTTTACTTCGTTCTGAAAGTTCTACTCCTAGATTCGTACATTTAAGTTGTGTTGAGGTTCCCGGCATGTTGTTGTTTCTATGTACTCCTGAAGCAAGTCGTCCTTCCATATTTTTGGAGTAAATAACATTTTTGGGCAAATTTACACTCAGTGCTCTATGAACTCCTTCATTTTTGTTGGTATTGTCATAAAGTTTCATGCTTTCAACAGCTGCTGTAGTTAATTTCATTTTCAGGATTTCTTGAAGTAAAAATTTATCTGTTTTATCCATTTGCAGGGCAGTGATCTGGTATGTTGACAAGTAATGTGAACGACTCCACCAGTTGAGTGCATCATCACCTTTGCAGACAATGGAATATTCAGGACACTGGGTGCAATCACCATCATAGCAGCGGAGGGTAGCATCGAGCACTTTTGGTAAGTCTTTGCTTATTTCATTAATGTTTTTGTCATATTTCTCCATCAGCTTCTTTAGTATCATGGAGCATCTGCACTTTAGATCTTTGCTAAACACCGTCTTAAGTTGTTTATTTTCCTCTTTGGTTTTACCATGGAACATTCCCGGGCTGTATTGAGCTCGCAAAGAGGCCCTGAATTGAGACTGTCCCAAATGTACATGGTCTGCCAGTCTTTCTACTTTCCACATTGGTTCCACAGCTGCAAGGGCTTCTTCAATACCTTTAGCTGAACGTCCATCTCCATCTGTGGTCACATACCGTACCAGACATTTCTGGAGTCCTATCTGGTTTCCCATCTCTTTTCCCAGCTCATACTCTGACAGGGCAGCAGCTCTGTATAAATTTGCTGTACATTCTTCATGACCAGGACATTCTATTGGAAAGCCTTTCCCTCTAAGCCATGCCCCTTTCCAACACATCTTATTCTGTACAACAGCAGCTACAATAAACTTTCTATCTGTTATTGTTTCTATTCCCAATGCAAAAACTTGAGTCGCATTCTGACCAGGCTTCTTTTTACTAACTATTGTGTTGCTGTTGTATCGTGCATCCACAGTTATGTTAATTTCATTTTCTGGGACACCTCGCCTCCTATTCACTTCTTTTACAAGTTCCAGTTTCTGTGCCATGTCTGTTTTGTTCAGCTTGACCATTTCAGCTGCTACTCTGCTGGATGTGCGTTGCATACTGCTTCTACATGGTGGTGGTGTGTCTATTCCTGCAAGTAGTTGCTGCACTGTTGTATTTCCAATTGGACAGTCCTGCAAAGCAGATGCTAGGGCTACATTTGGTTGTCCTGGGTTGGGTCCTGGTTTGCCATTAGCTATTTCCTTGTACATCTTCATTCTGTCTCCAATAAAACCACAGGCTATGCATTTTAAGGTAAACTGCCAGCAAGTTCCCCACTTTTTCTGTTCATAATAGTCAGCAATAAACATAGGACAGGATGGTGAGTCCACTTGGTGCTTATAAATATTAGTGTTGATCAAGCTTATATTTAGTTGACTGTCTATACACCTCATGCCAGAATGTAATTCTTTATTTTCTTCTCTTTTCAGGTCAGCATTATCGAGCGGTCGAAGTGTACAGATGTTACCAGTCGTCTCCATTTTGCAGTCAGACGATTTAAAAGTTTGCCGCACATAGGAAGTACTTGCACTAGCTGATTCAGGGATCTGTATTGACGTCTGGCTTCTGCTTCTACCACTGGATTTGCCTGCTTGGAAGCATCCAGGATTTCTTGGAGAGTTGTCTTTCTTTGACCATTTCTTGGTATGACCTTTAGTGAACATTTTGAAAAATTAAACTGGATCAGTTATATCCCAACTTGGACTAATGGCATAAAATTTGGACACCCTGATATTTATAATAAAGTGATGTACAATATCTGCTTTGATGTACATATTTGTTCTTTGATGCAATATGTGGTATGGTGTTACAGAGACCACCTTCTGAGGCAACTCTAAATTAAGTGTTTTCTTAACAGTATCCAGTTAAGCCAATTATTTCATTTTCAGGGGTCCAGATTAAGATTGTTTGATCAAATCTATGAAAATATGTTTCTTAATAATTTATTGAGTAATTAATTTAACAAGAAAGCATATTGGATGTTTTCAATTAACTTTTTAAATAATTTTTGTTGTCAAATTTGATCATGTGGATGTATTTTTTAATAAAAAAAAATTCTTACAAAAATCTTTTAAAATATTTAAATCTCTTTATTGATAAAAATAAACAAATAGTTAAACTTCGATAAAAAGTTTATTTGAATATGATATTTCAAGGAATAAAGAAATTACACTAGTTTGAAATTTTTATTACATGTAACATGACCTGGTGTTTCACATGAATATTGGTACCTCAGGTAAACAAGTCAAGTACCTGTGAATTTTGTCTAATTATTGTTTGAGTTATATTTTACTTATTAAAGATAAGATAAGCTTATTTTTAAGATAAGTTTTGAAAGTGAGTTTTGTATTTAAGTATTTTTAAAGGAATTTTATTTAATTTAATTTAGCTAAAAAAACAAGAATTTTTGAAAAAAACCAATTTTTATTTTAAAAAACATGATTTTTTTAAAAATTTCTTTCAAATTCTTGAAATTTAGCCATTTAGCTGCTACAGACACCTTACTTTTTTAAAATATCTTGTTTAACAAGAAAGTTATTAAACTTTAACTTTTTCTAGTAGATACATGTTTTGTAAATTTCCTGCCATAAAATTCCTGTAAATTTTAACATGAGGGTAGTGTTATTAAAAGAATCAGGACTACCATAAAACTTGTCGGATTGATTTGAAATTTTGTATGCTGGTTCGATATAGAATAAACTTAATGCATGCTAATTTTTTTGGCATTTAATTGACGAATATAGTTCCCTTTAATTAAGGTGTATTCTTTCTTTATTTTTTTTCTTGGCCTTTCTCATTGATTATTTAGTTTTTATGGGTTGGAAATGAAAGAAGATAGGTGAAATAAACTTTTGGTTGTTGTATTTTAACTTATTTTGATATGGAAAGAGTGATTAGGCTAAGTGCAAAAAGGTGATATTTACAGTTTTCGGAACATCTCTTGACTTGTCAATAGGGGTAGGGATGTGTATTGGCTAATTTTGTAAAAGTGATTGCTTCAATCTTTCTGAATTTTGGATATACTTTTGGACAGGTACTATACATTACACACACAAAAGATTGGACAAAAGTGCATGGTGCAAATTTTTTAATGTGACAAAAAGTTATAAAGAACTAATAGAGGAATTAATTGTGGTCTGTGGCCTAAGAGGCTGATACCCAAATTCTTGAAAATGAAGAAAGGGCCAACTTTTTTGGCAGAAAGTCACTTCAAATGATAAATATTATTGTTTTATTGTAATTTTAATCAATTTTAATTTTTAAACTGGCAATATTATGCAATTTAAGGCATTTTTGGCCATTTTGATGCACTGAAAGCCCTTTGACCCCAGTTTCAGCCCTTTCTGTCAATAATGTTGGACCCTTTTTATATTTTAATAATATATTACTACTCTATTGTCTTACAAAACATCACATCTTCAAAATGGATGCATTTTATTTGAAATATAGTCAGAAATTAACAGAAAGCTCTGCCCCTGGCTATAATGGGCAGTGTCAAATTTGGACAGGTTTATGTACACCTAATGGCAAATATGGAGTTATTAATTGTAAATTTCCAGATGCCAGGGGGTGGAGACAAATGCATGTGCACAGGCTTGCCTACATGGTGCATCATCAGAATATCATTATTGATAAAACTGATGATGTTTCGCACCTGTGCCACAATTCCAAATGCATTGCTGTCGAACATCTGTCGTTGGAACCTCATGGTTTCAACAACAGCCGGCAGTCATGCGTTTCAACCAGTTCCTGCTTGGGCCACCCAGATCCCCTCCCTCCATGCAGAGTGGAGTTGAAAATGGACAATAATAATTTGGGTAAAATGATTATCGGGTACTTCTATATTTTTAATTTTACTTCTTTTTTTTTTTCTGGGGCGGGCAAAAAAAATATATTTTGTTATCAGAATGGGAGGAAAAAAGGAAAAGAAATTTGGAAACTACTGTACAACAACTTTAGATTCTTTTTTTAATATTTGGGTGGCCCTTAAAAGGACCTTTTATGATTCTGTTGGCTGGTGGCTCTGGTATCTCAGTCTGCAGCAGGTCTTGGAAGTTTTGGTTTGCAGTAGCTGTCATGGTCCTGGAACTGTAAGGCAGGCTGTGGATCTAGTTGACCTTTGCAGTAATAGTCATGCTTTTTATTCAGTTCTCTCCATGTCTTGTGCTCTGCAAGCCTTTCTGCATTCTGCTGCAATCTCCTTTTTTGAACTTCTGGTCTTAGTATATAATCTTGGTTATATGTAAAGTCAGTGTCCATTTTCTTGAGGTAACGTTTACTTCGTTCTGAAAGTTCTACTCCTAGATTCGTACATTTAAGTTGTGTTGAGGTTCCCGGCATGTTGTTGTTTCTATGTACTCCTGAAGCAAGTCGTCCTTCCATATTTTTGGAGTAAATAACATTTTTGGGCAAATTTACACTCAGTGCTCTATGAACTCCTTCATTTTTGTTGGTATTGTCATAAAGTTTCATGCTTTCAACAGCTGCTGTAGTTAATTTCATTTTCAGGATTTCTTGAAGTAAAAATTTATCTGTTTTATCCATTTGCAGGGCAGTGATCTGGTATGTTGACAAGTAATGTGAACGACTCCACCAGTTGAGTGCATCATCACCTTTGCAGACAATGGAATATTCAGGACACTGGGTGCAATCACCATCATAGCAGCGGAGGGTAGCATCGAGCACTTTTGGTAAGTCTTTGCTTATTTCATTAATGTTTTTGTCATATTTCTCCATCAGCTTCTTTAGTATCATGGAGCATCTGCACTTTAGATCTTTGCTAAACACCGTCTTAAGTTGTTTATTTTCCTCTTTGGTTTTACCATGGAACATTCCCGGGCTGTATTGAGCTCGCAAAGAGGCCCTGAATTGAGACTGTCCCAAATGTACATGGTCTGCCAGTCTTTCTACTTTCCACATTGGTTCCACAGCTGCAAGGGCTTCTTCAATACCTTTAGCTGAACGTCCATCTCCATCTGTGGTCACATACCGTACCAGACATTTCTGGAGTCCTATCTGGTTTCCCATCTCTTTTCCCAGCTCATACTCTGACAGGGCAGCAGCTCTGTATAAATTTGCTGTACATTCTTCATGACCAGGACATTCTATTGGAAAGCCTTTCCCTCTAAGCCATGCCCCTTTCCAACACATCTTATTCTGTACAACAGCAGCTACAATAAACTTTCTATCTGTTATTGTTTCTATTCCCAATGCAAAAACTTGAGTCGCATTCTGACCAGGCTTCTTTTTACTAACTATTGTGTTGCTGTTGTATCGTGCATCCACAGTTATGTTAATTTCATTTTCTGGGACACCTCGCCTCCTATTCACTTCTTTTACAAGTTCCAGTTTCTGTGCCATGTCTGTTTTGTTCAGCTTGACCATTTCAGCTGCTACTCTGCTGGATGTGCGTTGCATACTGCTTCTACATGGTGGTGGTGTGTCTATTCCTGCAAGTAGTTGCTGCACTGTTGTATTTCCAATTGGACAGTCCTGCAAAGCAGATGCTAGGGCTACATTTGGTTGTCCTGGGTTGGGTCCTGGTTTGCCATTAGCTATTTCCTTGTACATCTTCATTCTGTCTCCAATAAAACCACAGGCTATGCATTTTAAGGTAAACTGCCAGCAAGTTCCCCACTTTTTCTGTTCATAATAGTCAGCAATAAACATAGGACAGGATGGTGAGTCCACTTGGTGCTTATAAATATTAGTGTTGATCAAGCTTATATTTAGTTGACTGTCTATACACCTCATGCCAGAATGTAATTCTTTATTTTCTTCTCTTTTCAGGTCAGCATTATCGAGCGGTCGAAGTGTACAGATGTTACCAGTCGTCTCCATTTTGCAGTCAGACGATTTAAAAGTTTGCCGCACATAGGAAGTACTTGCACTAGCTGATTCAGGGATCTGTATTGACGTCTGGCTTCTGCTTCTACCACTGGATTTGCCTGCTTGGAAGCATCCAGGATTTCTTGGAGAGTTGTCTTTCTTTGACCATTTCTTGGTATGACCTTTAGTGAACATTTTGAAAAATTAAACTGGATCAGTTATATCCCAACTTGGACTAATGGCATAAAATTTGGACACCCTGATATTTATAATAAAGTGATGTACAATATCTGCTTTGATGTACATATTTGTTCTTTGATGCAATATGTGGTATGGTGTTACAGAGACCACCTTCTGAGGCAACTCTAAATTAAGTGTTTTCTTAACAGTATCCAGTTAAGCCAATTATTTCATTTTCAGGGGTCCAGATTAAGATTGTTTGATCAAATCTATGAAAATATGTTTCTTAATAATTTATTGAGTAATTAATTTAACAAGAAAGCATATTGGATGTTTTCAATTAACTTTTTAAATAATTTTTGTTGTCAAATTTGATCATGTGGATGTATTTTTTAATAAAAAAAAATTCTTACAAAAATCTTTTAAAATATTTAAATCTCTTTATTGATAAAAATAAACAAATAGTTAAACTTCGATAAAAAGTTTATTTGAATATGATATTTCAAGGAATAAAGAAATTACACTAGTTTGAAATTTTTATTACATGTAACATGACCTGGTGTTTCACATGAATATTGGTACCTCAGGTAAACAAGTCAAGTACCTGTGAATTTTGTCTAATTATTGTTTGAGTTATATTTTACTTATTAAAGATAAGATAAGCTTATTTTTAAGATAAGTTTTGAAAGTGAGTTTTGTATTTAAGTATTTTTAAAGGAATTTTATTTAATTTAATTTAGCTAAAAAAACAAGAATTTTTGAAAAAAACCAATTTTTATTTTAAAAAACATGATTTTTTTAAAAATTTCTTTCAAATTCTTGAAATTTAGCCATTTAGCTGCTACAGACACCTTACTTTTTTAAAATATCTTGTTTAACAAGAAAGTTATTAAACTTTAACTTTTTCTAGTAGATACATGTTTTGTAAATTTCCTGCCATAAAATTCCTGTAAATTTTAACATGAGGGTAGTGTTATTAAAAGAATCAGGACTACCATAAAACTTGTCGGATTGATTTGAAATTTTGTATGCTGGTTCGATATAGAATAAACTTAATGCATGCTAATTTTTTTGGCATTTAATTGACGAATATAGTTCCCTTTAATTAAGGTGTATTCTTTCTTTATTTTTTTTCTTGGCCTTTCTCATTGATTATTTAGTTTTTATGGGTTGGAAATGAAAGAAGATAGGTGAAATAAACTTTTGGTTGTTGTATTTTAACTTATTTTGATATGGAAAGAGTGATTAGGCTAAGTGCAAAAAGGTGATATTTACAGTTTTCGGAACATCTCTTGACTTGTCAATAGGGGTAGGGATGTGTATTGGCTAATTTTGTAAAAGTGATTGCTTCAATCTTTCTGAATTTTGGATATACTTTTGGACAGGTACTATACATTACACACACAAAAGATTGGACAAAAGTGCATGGTGCAAATTTTTTAATGTGACAAAAAGTTATAAAGAACTAATAGAGGAATTAATTGTGGTCTGTGGCCTAAGAGGCTGATACCCAAATTCTTGAAAATGAAGAAAGGGCCAACTTTTTTGGCAGAAAGTCACTTCAAATGATAAATATTATTGTTTTATTGTAATTTTAATCAATTTTAATTTTTAAACTGGCAATATTATGCAATTTAAGGCATTTTTGGCCATTTTGATGCACTGAAAGCCCTTTGACCCCAGTTTCAGCCCTTTCTGTCAATAATGTTGGACCCTTTTTATATTTTAATAATATATTACTACTCTATTGTCTTACAAAACATCACATCTTCAAAATGGATGCATTTTATTTGAAATATAGTCAGAAATTAACACAAAGCTCTGCCCCTGGCTATAATGGGCAGTGTCAAATTTGGACAGGTTTATGTACACCTAATGGCAAATATGGAGTTATTAATTGTAAATTTCCAGATGCCAGGGGGTGGAGACAAATGCATGTGCACAGGCTTGCCTACATGGTGCATCATCAGAATATCATTATTGATAAAACTGATGATGTTTCGCACCTGTGCCACAATTCCAAATGCATTGCTGTCGAACATCTGTCGTTGGAACCTCATGGTTTCAACAACAGCCGGCAGTCATGCGTTTCAACCAGTTCCTGCTTGGGCCACCCAGATCCCCTCCCTCCATGCAGAGTGGAGTTGAAAATGGACAATAATAATTTGGGTAAAATGATTATCGGGTACTTCTATATTTTTAATTTTACTTCTTTTTTTTTTTCTGGGGCGGGCAAAAAAAATATATTTTGTTATCAGAATGGGAGGAAAAAAGGAAAAGAAATTTGGAAACTACTGTACAACAACTTTAGATTCTTTTTTTAATATTTGGGTGGCCCTTAAAAGGACCTTTTATGATTCTGTTGGCTGGTGGCTCTGGTATCTCAGTCTGCAGCAGGTCTTGGAAGTTTTGGTTTGCAGTAGCTGTCATGGTCCTGGAACTGTAAGGCAGGCTGTGGATCTAGTTGACCTTTGCAGTAATAGTCATGCTTTTTATTCAGTTCTCTCCATGTCTTGTGCTCTGCAAGCCTTTCTGCATTCTGCTGCAATCTCCTTTTTTGAACTTCTGGTCTTAGTATATAATCTTGGTTATATGTAAAGTCAGTGTCCATTTTCTTGAGGTAACGTTTACTTCGTTCTGAAAGTTCTACTCCTAGATTCGTACATTTAAGTTGTGTTGAGGTTCCCGGCATGTTGTTGTTTCTATGTACTCCTGAAGCAAGTCGTCCTTCCATATTTTTGGAGTAAATAACATTTTTGGGCAAATTTACACTCAGTGCTCTATGAACTCCTTCATTTTTGTTGGTATTGTCATAAAGTTTCATGCTTTCAACAGCTGCTGTAGTTAATTTCATTTTCAGGATTTCTTGAAGTAAAAATTTATCTGTTTTATCCATTTGCAGGGCAGTGATCTGGTATGTTGACAAGTAATGTGAACGACTCCACCAGTTGAGTGCATCATCACCTTTGCAGACAATGGAATATTCAGGACACTGGGTGCAATCACCATCATAGCAGCGGAGGGTAGCATCGAGCACTTTTGGTAAGTCTTTGCTTATTTCATTAATGTTTTTGTCATATTTCTCCATCAGCTTCTTTAGTATCATGGAGCATCTGCACTTTAGATCTTTGCTAAACACCGTCTTAAGTTGTTTATTTTCCTCTTTGGTTTTACCATGGAACATTCCCGGGCTGTATTGAGCTCGCAAAGAGGCCCTGAATTGAGACTGTCCCAAATGTACATGGTCTGCCAGTCTTTCTACTTTCCACATTGGTTCCACAGCTGCAAGGGCTTCTTCAATACCTTTAGCTGAACGTCCATCTCCATCTGTGGTCACATACCGTACCAGACATTTCTGGAGTCCTATCTGGTTTCCCATCTCTTTTCCCAGCTCATACTCTGACAGGGCAGCAGCTCTGTATAAATTTGCTGTACATTCTTCATGACCAGGACATTCTATTGGAAAGCCTTTCCCTCTAAGCCATGCCCCTTTCCAACACATCTTATTCTGTACAACAGCAGCTACAATAAACTTTCTATCTGTTATTGTTTCTATTCCCAATGCAAAAACTTGAGTCGCATTCTGACCAGGCTTCTTTTTACTAACTATTGTGTTGCTGTTGTATCGTGCATCCACAGTTATGTTAATTTCATTTTCTGGGACACCTCGCCTCCTATTCACTTCTTTTACAAGTTCCAGTTTCTGTGCCATGTCTGTTTTGTTCAGCTTGACCATTTCAGCTGCTACTCTGCTGGATGTGCGTTGCATACTGCTTCTACATGGTGGTGGTGTGTCTATTCCTGCAAGTAGTTGCTGCACTGTTGTATTTCCAATTGGACAGTCCTGCAAAGCAGATGCTAGGGCTACATTTGGTTGTCCTGGGTTGGGTCCTGGTTTGCCATTAGCTATTTCCTTGTACATCTTCATTCTGTCTCCAATAAAACCACAGGCTATGCATTTTAAGGTAAACTGCCAGCAAGTTCCCCACTTTTTCTGTTCATAATAGTCAGCAATAAACATAGGACAGGATGGTGAGTCCACTTGGTGCTTATAAATATTAGTGTTGATCAAGCTTATATTTAGTTGACTGTCTATACACCTCATGCCAGAATGTAATTCTTTATTTTCTTCTCTTTTCAGGTCAGCATTATCGAGCGGTCGAAGTGTACAGATGTTACCAGTCGTCTCCATTTTGCAGTCAGACGATTTAAAAGTTTGCCGCACATAGGAAGTACTTGCACTAGCTGATTCAGGGATCTGTATTGACGTCTGGCTTCTGCTTCTACCACTGGATTTGCCTGCTTGGAAGCATCCAGGATTTCTTGGAGAGTTGTCTTTCTTTGACCATTTCTTGGTATGACCTTTAGTGAACATTTTGAAAAATTAAACTGGATCAGTTATATCCCAACTTGGACTAATGGCATAAAATTTGGACACCCTGATATTTATAATAAAGTGATGTACAATATCTGCTTTGATGTACATATTTGTTCTTTGATGCAATATGTGGTATGGTGTTACAGAGACCACCTTCTGAGGCAACTCTAAATTAAGTGTTTTCTTAACAGTATCCAGTTAAGCCAATTATTTCATTTTCAGGGGTCCAGATTAAGATTGTTTGATCAAATCTATGAAAATATGTTTCTTAATAATTTATTGAGTAATTAATTTAACAAGAAAGCATATTGGATGTTTTCAATTAACTTTTTAAATAATTTTTGTTGTCAAATTTGATCATGTGGATGTATTTTTTAATAAAAAAAAATTCTTACAAAAATCTTTTAAAATATTTAAATCTCTTTATTGATAAAAATAAACAAATAGTTAAACTTCGATAAAAAGTTTATTTGAATATGATATTTCAAGGAATAAAGAAATTACACTAGTTTGAAATTTTTATTACATGTAACATGACCTGGTGTTTCACATGAATATTGGTACCTCAGGTAAACAAGTCAAGTACCTGTGAATTTTGTCTAATTATTGTTTGAGTTATATTTTACTTATTAAAGATAAGATAAGCTTATTTTTAAGATAAGTTTTGAAAGTGAGTTTTGTATTTAAGTATTTTTAAAGGAATTTTATTTAATTTAATTTAGCTAAAAAAACAAGAATTTTTGAAAAAAACCAATTTTTATTTTAAAAAACATGATTTTTTTAAAAATTTCTTTCAAATTCTTGAAATTTAGCCATTTAGCTGCTACAGACACCTTACTTTTTTAAAATATCTTGTTTAACAAGAAAGTTATTAAACTTTAACTTTTTCTAGTAGATACATGTTTTGTAAATTTCCTGCCATAAAATTCCTGTAAATTTTAACATGAGGGTAGTGTTATTAAAAGAATCAGGACTACCATAAAACTTGTCGGATTGATTTGAAATTTTGTATGCTGGTTCGATATAGAATAAACTTAATGCATGCTAATTTTTTTGGCATTTAATTGACGAATATAGTTCCCTTTAATTAAGGTGTATTCTTTCTTTATTTTTTTTCTTGGCCTTTCTCATTGATTATTTAGTTTTTATGGGTTGGAAATGAAAGAAGATAGGTGAAATAAACTTTTGGTTGTTGTATTTTAACTTATTTTGATATGGAAAGAGTGATTAGGCTAAGTGCAAAAAGGTGATATTTACAGTTTTCGGAACATCTCTTGACTTGTCAATAGGGGTAGGGATGTGTATTGGCTAATTTTGTAAAAGTGATTGCTTCAATCTTTCTGAATTTTGGATATACTTTTGGACAGGTACTATACATTACACACACAAAAGATTGGACAAAAGTGCATGGTGCAAATTTTTTAATGTGACAAAAAGTTATAAAGAACTAATAGAGGAATTAATTGTGGTCTGTGGCCTAAGAGGCTGATACCCAAATTCTTGAAAATGAAGAAAGGGCCAACTTTTTTGGCAGAAAGTCACTTCAAATGATAAATATTATTGTTTTATTGTAATTTTAATCAATTTTAATTTTTAAACTGGCAATATTATGCAATTTAAGGCATTTTTGGCCATTTTGATGCACTGAAAGCCCTTTGACCCCAGTTTCAGCCCTTTCTGTCAATAATGTTGGACCCTTTTTATATTTTAATAATATATTACTACTCTATTGTCTTACAAAACATCACATCTTCAAAATGGATGCATTTTATTTGAAATATAGTCAGAAATTAACAGAAAGCTCTGCCCCTGGCTATAATGGGCAGTGTCAAATTTGGACAGGTTTATGTACACCTAATGGCAAATATGGAGTTATTAATTGTAAATTTCCAGATGCCAGGGGGTGGAGACAAATGCATGTGCACAGGCTTGCCTACATGGTGCATCATCAGAATATCATTATTGATAAAACTGATGATGTTTCGCACCTGTGCCACAATTCCAAATGCATTGCTGTCGAACATCTGTCGTTGGAACCTCATGGTTTCAACAACAGCCGGCAGTCATGCGTTTCAACCAGTTCCTGCTTGGGCCACCCAGATCCCCTCCCTCCATGCAGAGTGGAGTTGAAAATGGACAATAATAATTTGGGTAAAATGATTATCGGGTACTTCTATATTTTTAATTTTACTTCTTTTTTTTTTTCTGGGGCGGGCAAAAAAAATATATTTTGTTATCAGAATGGGAGGAAAAAAGGAAAAGAAATTTGGAAACTACTGTACAACAACTTTAGATTCTTTTTTTAATATTTGGGTGGCCCTTAAAAGGACCTTTTATGATTCTGTTGGCTGGTGGCTCTGGTATCTCAGTCTGCAGCAGGTCTTGGAAGTTTTGGTTTGCAGTAGCTGTCATGGTCCTGGAACTGTAAGGCAGGCTGTGGATCTAGTTGACCTTTGCAGTAATAGTCATGCTTTTTATTCAGTTCTCTCCATGTCTTGTGCTCTGCAAGCCTTTCTGCATTCTGCTGCAATCTCCTTTTTTGAACTTCTGGTCTTAGTATATAATCTTGGTTATATGTAAAGTCAGTGTCCATTTTCTTGAGGTAACGTTTACTTCGTTCTGAAAGTTCTACTCCTAGATTCGTACATTTAAGTTGTGTTGAGGTTCCCGGCATGTTGTTGTTTCTATGTACTCCTGAAGCAAGTCGTCCTTCCATATTTTTGGAGTAAATAACATTTTTGGGCAAATTTACACTCAGTGCTCTATGAACTCCTTCATTTTTGTTGGTATTGTCATAAAGTTTCATGCTTTCAACAGCTGCTGTAGTTAATTTCATTTTCAGGATTTCTTGAAGTAAAAATTTATCTGTTTTATCCATTTGCAGGGCAGTGATCTGGTATGTTGACAAGTAATGTGAACGACTCCACCAGTTGAGTGCATCATCACCTTTGCAGACAATGGAATATTCAGGACACTGGGTGCAATCACCATCATAGCAGCGGAGGGTAGCATCGAGCACTTTTGGTAAGTCTTTGCTTATTTCATTAATGTTTTTGTCATATTTCTCCATCAGCTTCTTTAGTATCATGGAGCATCTGCACTTTAGATCTTTGCTAAACACCGTCTTAAGTTGTTTATTTTCCTCTTTGGTTTTACCATGGAACATTCCCGGGCTGTATTGAGCTCGCAAAGAGGCCCTGAATTGAGACTGTCCCAAATGTACATGGTCTGCCAGTCTTTCTACTTTCCACATTGGTTCCACAGCTGCAAGGGCTTCTTCAATACCTTTAGCTGAACGTCCATCTCCATCTGTGGTCACATACCGTACCAGACATTTCTGGAGTCCTATCTGGTTTCCCATCTCTTTTCCCAGCTCATACTCTGACAGGGCAGCAGCTCTGTATAAATTTGCTGTACATTCTTCATGACCAGGACATTCTATTGGAAAGCCTTTCCCTCTAAGCCATGCCCCTTTCCAACACATCTTATTCTGTACAACAGCAGCTACAATAAACTTTCTATCTGTTATTGTTTCTATTCCCAATGCAAAAACTTGAGTCGCATTCTGACCAGGCTTCTTTTTACTAACTATTGTGTTGCTGTTGTATCGTGCATCCACAGTTATGTTAATTTCATTTTCTGGGACACCTCGCCTCCTATTCACTTCTTTTACAAGTTCCAGTTTCTGTGCCATGTCTGTTTTGTTCAGCTTGACCATTTCAGCTGCTACTCTGCTGGATGTGCGTTGCATACTGCTTCTACATGGTGGTGGTGTGTCTATTCCTGCAAGTAGTTGCTGCACTGTTGTATTTCCAATTGGACAGTCCTGCAAAGCAGATGCTAGGGCTACATTTGGTTGTCCTGGGTTGGGTCCTGGTTTGCCATTAGCTATTTCCTTGTACATCTTCATTCTGTCTCCAATAAAACCACAGGCTATGCATTTTAAGGTAAACTGCCAGCAAGTTCCCCACTTTTTCTGTTCATAATAGTCAGCAATAAACATAGGACAGGATGGTGAGTCCACTTGGTGCTTATAAATATTAGTGTTGATCAAGCTTATATTTAGTTGACTGTCTATACACCTCATGCCAGAATGTAATTCTTTATTTTCTTCTCTTTTCAGGTCAGCATTATCGAGCGGTCGAAGTGTACAGATGTTACCAGTCGTCTCCATTTTGCAGTCAGACGATTTAAAAGTTTGCCGCACATAGGAAGTACTTGCACTAGCTGATTCAGGGATCTGTATTGACGTCTGGCTTCTGCTTCTACCACTGGATTTGCCTGCTTGGAAGCATCCAGGATTTCTTGGAGAGTTGTCTTTCTTTGACCATTTCTTGGTATGACCTTTAGTGAACATTTTGAAAAATTAAACTGGATCAGTTATATCCCAACTTGGACTAATGGCATAAAATTTGGACACCCTGATATTTATAATAAAGTGATGTACAATATCTGCTTTGATGTACATATTTGTTCTTTGATGCAATATGTGGTATGGTGTTACAGAGACCACCTTCTGAGGCAACTCTAAATTAAGTGTTTTCTTAACAGTATCCAGTTAAGCCAATTATTTCATTTTCAGGGGTCCAGATTAAGATTGTTTGATCAAATCTATGAAAATATGTTTCTTAATAATTTATTGAGTAATTAATTTAACAAGAAAGCATATTGGATGTTTTCAATTAACTTTTTAAATAATTTTTGTTGTCAAATTTGATCATGTGGATGTATTTTTTAATAAAAAAAAATTCTTACAAAAATCTTTTAAAATATTTAAATCTCTTTATTGATAAAAATAAACAAATAGTTAAACTTCGATAAAAAGTTTATTTGAATATGATATTTCAAGGAATAAAGAAATTACACTAGTTTGAAATTTTTATTACATGTAACATGACCTGGTGTTTCACATGAATATTGGTACCTCAGGTAAACAAGTCAAGTACCTGTGAATTTTGTCTAATTATTGTTTGAGTTATATTTTACTTATTAAAGATAAGATAAGCTTATTTTTAAGATAAGTTTTGAAAGTGAGTTTTGTATTTAAGTATTTTTAAAGGAATTTTATTTAATTTAATTTAGCTAAAAAAACAAGAATTTTTGAAAAAAACCAATTTTTATTTTAAAAAACATGATTTTTTTAAAAATTTCTTTCAAATTCTTGAAATTTAGCCATTTAGCTGCTACAGACACCTTACTTTTTTAAAATATCTTGTTTAACAAGAAAGTTATTAAACTTTAACTTTTTCTAGTAGATACATGTTTTGTAAATTTCCTGCCATAAAATTCCTGTAAATTTTAACATGAGGGTAGTGTTATTAAAAGAATCAGGACTACCATAAAACTTGTCGGATTGATTTGAAATTTTGTATGCTGGTTCGATATAGAATAAACTTAATGCATGCTAATTTTTTTGGCATTTAATTGACGAATATAGTTCCCTTTAATTAAGGTGTATTCTTTCTTTATTTTTTTTCTTGGCCTTTCTCATTGATTATTTAGTTTTTATGGGTTGGAAATGAAAGAAGATAGGTGAAATAAACTTTTGGTTGTTGTATTTTAACTTATTTTGATATGGAAAGAGTGATTAGGCTAAGTGCAAAAAGGTGATATTTACAGTTTTCGGAACATCTCTTGACTTGTCAATAGGGGTAGGGATGTGTATTGGCTAATTTTGTAAAAGTGATTGCTTCAATCTTTCTGAATTTTGGATATACTTTTGGACAGGTACTATACATTACACACACAAAAGATTGGACAAAAGTGCATGGTGCAAATTTTTTAATGTGACAAAAAGTTATAAAGAACTAATAGAGGAATTAATTGTGGTCTGTGGCCTAAGAGGCTGATACCCAAATTCTTGAAAATGAAGAAAGGGCCAACTTTTTTGGCAGAAAGTCACTTCAAATGATAAATATTATTGTTTTATTGTAATTTTAATCAATTTTAATTTTTAAACTGGCAATATTATGCAATTTAAGGCATTTTTGGCCATTTTGATGCACTGAAAGCCCTTTGACCCCAGTTTCAGCCCTTTCTGTCAATAATGTTGGACCCTTTTTATATTTTAATAATATATTACTACTCTATTGTCTTACAAAACATCACATCTTCAAAATGGATGCATTTTATTTGAAATATAGTCAGAAATTAACAGAAAGCTCTGCCCCTGGCTATAATGGGCAGTGTCAAATTTGGACAGGTTTATGTACACCTAATGGCAAATATGGAGTTATTAATTGTAAATTTCCAGATGCCAGGGGGTGGAGACAAATGCATGTGCACAGGCTTGCCTACATGGTGCATCATCAGAATATCATTATTGATAAAACTGATGATGTTTCGCACCTGTGCCACAATTCCAAATGCATTGCTGTCGAACATCTGTCGTTGGAACCTCATGGTTTCAACAACAGCCGGCAGTCATGCGTTTCAACCAGTTCCTGCTTGGGCCACCCAGATCCCCTCCCTCCATGCAGAGTGGAGTTGAAAATGGACAATAATAATTTGGGTAAAATGATTATCGGGTACTTCTATATTTTTAATTTTACTTCTTTTTTTTTTTCTGGGGCGGGCAAAAAAAATATATTTTGTTATCAGAATGGGAGGAAAAAAGGAAAAGAAATTTGGAAACTACTGTACAACAACTTTAGATTCTTTTTTTAATATTTGGGTGGCCCTTAAAAGGACCTTTTATGATTCTGTTGGCTGGTGGCTCTGGTATCTCAGTCTGCAGCAGGTCTTGGAAGTTTTGGTTTGCAGTAGCTGTCATGGTCCTGGAACTGTAAGGCAGGCTGTGGATCTAGTTGACCTTTGCAGTAATAGTCATGCTTTTTATTCAGTTCTCTCCATGTCTTGTGCTCTGCAAGCCTTTCTGCATTCTGCTGCAATCTCCTTTTTTGAACTTCTGGTCTTAGTATATAATCTTGGTTATATGTAAAGTCAGTGTCCATTTTCTTGAGGTAACGTTTACTTCGTTCTGAAAGTTCTACTCCTAGATTCGTACATTTAAGTTGTGTTGAGGTTCCCGGCATGTTGTTGTTTCTATGTACTCCTGAAGCAAGTCGTCCTTCCATATTTTTGGAGTAAATAACATTTTTGGGCAAATTTACACTCAGTGCTCTATGAACTCCTTCATTTTTGTTGGTATTGTCATAAAGTTTCATGCTTTCAACAGCTGCTGTAGTTAATTTCATTTTCAGGATTTCTTGAAGTAAAAATTTATCTGTTTTATCCATTTGCAGGGCAGTGATCTGGTATGTTGACAAGTAATGTGAACGACTCCACCAGTTGAGTGCATCATCACCTTTGCAGACAATGGAATATTCAGGACACTGGGTGCAATCACCATCATAGCAGCGGAGGGTAGCATCGAGCACTTTTGGTAAGTCTTTGCTTATTTCATTAATGTTTTTGTCATATTTCTCCATCAGCTTCTTTAGTATCATGGAGCATCTGCACTTTAGATCTTTGCTAAACACCGTCTTAAGTTGTTTATTTTCCTCTTTGGTTTTACCATGGAACATTCCCGGGCTGTATTGAGCTCGCAAAGAGGCCCTGAATTGAGACTGTCCCAAATGTACATGGTCTGCCAGTCTTTCTACTTTCCACATTGGTTCCACAGCTGCAAGGGCTTCTTCAATACCTTTAGCTGAACGTCCATCTCCATCTGTGGTCACATACCGTACCAGACATTTCTGGAGTCCTATCTGGTTTCCCATCTCTTTTCCCAGCTCATACTCTGACAGGGCAGCAGCTCTGTATAAATTTGCTGTACATTCTTCATGACCAGGACATTCTATTGGAAAGCCTTTCCCTCTAAGCCATGCCCCTTTCCAACACATCTTATTCTGTACAACAGCAGCTACAATAAACTTTCTATCTGTTATTGTTTCTATTCCCAATGCAAAAACTTGAGTCGCATTCTGACCAGGCTTCTTTTTACTAACTATTGTGTTGCTGTTGTATCGTGCATCCACAGTTATGTTAATTTCATTTTCTGGGACACCTCGCCTCCTATTCACTTCTTTTACAAGTTCCAGTTTCTGTGCCATGTCTGTTTTGTTCAGCTTGACCATTTCAGCTGCTACTCTGCTGGATGTGCGTTGCATACTGCTTCTACATGGTGGTGGTGTGTCTATTCCTGCAAGTAGTTGCTGCACTGTTGTATTTCCAATTGGACAGTCCTGCAAAGCAGATGCTAGGGCTACATTTGGTTGTCCTGGGTTGGGTCCTGGTTTGCCATTAGCTATTTCCTTGTACATCTTCATTCTGTCTCCAATAAAACCACAGGCTATGCATTTTAAGGTAAACTGCCAGCAAGTTCCCCACTTTTTCTGTTCATAATAGTCAGCAATAAACATAGGACAGGATGGTGAGTCCACTTGGTGCTTATAAATATTAGTGTTGATCAAGCTTATATTTAGTTGACTGTCTATACACCTCATGCCAGAATGTAATTCTTTATTTTCTTCTCTTTTCAGGTCAGCATTATCGAGCGGTCGAAGTGTACAGATGTTACCAGTCGTCTCCATTTTGCAGTCAGACGATTTAAAAGTTTGCCGCACATAGGAAGTACTTGCACTAGCTGATTCAGGGATCTGTATTGACGTCTGGCTTCTGCTTCTACCACTGGATTTGCCTGCTTGGAAGCATCCAGGATTTCTTGGAGAGTTGTCTTTCTTTGACCATTTCTTGGTATGACCTTTAGTGAACATTTTGAAAAATTAAACTGGATCAGTTATATCCCAACTTGGACTAATGGCATAAAATTTGGACACCCTGATATTTATAATAAAGTGATGTACAATATCTGCTTTGATGTACATATTTGTTCTTTGATGCAATATGTGGTATGGTGTTACAGAGACCACCTTCTGAGGCAACTCTAAATTAAGTGTTTTCTTAACAGTATCCAGTTAAGCCAATTATTTCATTTTCAGGGGTCCAGATTAAGATTGTTTGATCAAATCTATGAAAATATGTTTCTTAATAATTTATTGAGTAATTAATTTAACAAGAAAGCATATTGGATGTTTTCAATTAACTTTTTAAATAATTTTTGTTGTCAAATTTGATCATGTGGATGTATTTTTTAATAAAAAAAAATTCTTACAAAAATCTTTTAAAATATTTAAATCTCTTTATTGATAAAAATAAACAAATAGTTAAACTTCGATAAAAAGTTTATTTGAATATGATATTTCAAGGAATAAAGAAATTACACTAGTTTGAAATTTTTATTACATGTAACATGACCTGGTGTTTCACATGAATATTGGTACCTCAGGTAAACAAGTCAAGTACCTGTGAATTTTGTCTAATTATTGTTTGAGTTATATTTTACTTATTAAAGATAAGATAAGCTTATTTTTAAGATAAGTTTTGAAAGTGAGTTTTGTATTTAAGTATTTTTAAAGGAATTTTATTTAATTTAATTTAGCTAAAAAAACAAGAATTTTGAAAAAAACCAATTTTTATTTTAAAAAACATGATTTTTTTAAAAATTTCTTTCAAATTCTTGAAATTTAGCCATTTAGCTGCTACAGACACCTTACTTTTTTAAAATATCTTGTTTAACAAGAAAGTTATTAAACTTTAACTTTTTCTAGTAGATACATGTTTTGTAAATTTCCTGCCATAAAATTCCTGTAAATTTTAACATGAGGGTAGTGTTATTAAAAGAATCAGGACTACCATAAAACTTGTCGGATTGATTTGAAATTTTGTATGCTGGTTCGATATAGAATAAACTTAATGCATGCTAATTTTTTTGGCATTTAATTGACGAATATAGTTCCCTTTAATTAAGGTGTATTCTTTCTTTATTTTTTTTCTTGGCCTTTCTCATTGATTATTTAGTTTTTATGGGTTGGAAATGAAAGAAGATAGGTGAAATAAACTTTTGGTTGTTGTATTTTAACTTATTTTGATATGGAAAGAGTGATTAGGCTAAGTGCAAAAAGGTGATATTTACAGTTTTCGGAACATCTCTTGACTTGTCAATAGGGGTAGGGATGTGTATTGGCTAATTTTGTAAAAGTGATTGCTTCAATCTTTCTGAATTTTGGATATACTTTTGGACAGGTACTATACATTACACACACAAAAGATTGGACAAAAGTGCATGGTGCAAATTTTTTAATGTGACAAAAAGTTATAAAGAACTAATAGAGGAATTAATTGTGGTCTGTGGCCTAAGAGGCTGATACCCAAATTCTTGAAAATGAAGAAAGGGCCAACTTTTTTGGCAGAAAGTCACTTCAAATGATAAATATTATTGTTTTATTGTAATTTTAATCAATTTTAATTTTTAAACTGGCAATATTATGCAATTTAAGGCATTTTTGGCCATTTTGATGCACTGAAAGCCCTTTGACCCCAGTTTCAGCCCTTTCTGTCAATAATGTTGGACCCTTTTTATATTTTAATAATATATTACTACTCTATTGTCTTACAAAACATCACATCTTCAAAATGGATGCATTTTATTTGAAATATAGTCAGAAATTAACAGAAAGCTCTGCCCCTGGCTATAATGGGCAGTGTCAAATTTGGACAGGTTTATGTACACCTAATGGCAAATATGGAGTTATTAATTGTAAATTTCCAGATGCCAGGGGGTGGAGACAAATGCATGTGCACAGGCTTGCCTACATGGTGCATCATCAGAATATCATTATTGATAAAACTGATGATGTTTCGCACCTGTGCCACAATTCCAAATGCATTGCTGTCGAACATCTGTCGTTGGAACCTCATGGTTTCAACAACAGCCGGCAGTCATGCGTTTCAACCAGTTCCTGCTTGGGCCACCCAGATCCCCTCCCTCCATGCAGAGTGGAGTTGAAAATGGACAATAATAATTTGGGTAAAATGATTATCGGGTACTTCTATATTTTTAATTTTACTTCTTTTTTTTTTTT
Source organism: Mytilus trossulus (assembly GCF_036588685.1). NCBI lineage: Eukaryota > Metazoa > Mollusca > Bivalvia > Mytilida > Mytilidae > Mytilus > Mytilus trossulus. The sequence continues at coordinate 22,350,416 of NC_086373.1, read as the reverse complement.
CTGGGGCGGGCAAAAAAAATATATTTTGTTATCAGAATGGGAGGAAAAAAGGAAAAGAAATTTGGAAACTACTGTACAACAACTTTAGATTCTTTTTTTAATATTTGGGTGGCCCTTAAAAGGACCTTTTATGATTCTGTTGGCTGGTGGCTCTGGTATCTCAGTCTGCAGCAGGTCTTGGAAGTTTTGGTTTGCAGTAGCTGTCATGGTCCTGGAACTGTAAGGCAGGCTGTGGATCTAGTTGACCTTTGCAGTAATAGTCATGCTTTTTATTCAGTTCTCTCCATGTCTTGTGCTCTGCAAGCCTTTCTGCATTCTGCTGCAATCTCCTTTTTTGAACTTCTGGTCTTAGTATATAATCTTGGTTATATGTAAAGTCAGTGTCCATTTTCTTGAGGTAACGTTTACTTCGTTCTGAAAGTTCTACTCCTAGATTCGTACATTTAAGTTGTGTTGAGGTTCCCGGCATGTTGTTGTTTCTATGTACTCCTGAAGCAAGTCGTCCTTCCATATTTTTGGAGTAAATAACATTTTTGGGCAAATTTACACTCAGTGCTCTATGAACTCCTTCATTTTTGTTGGTATTGTCATAAAGTTTCATGCTTTCAACAGCTGCTGTAGTTAATTTCATTTTCAGGATTTCTTGAAGTAAAAATTTATCTGTTTTATCCATTTGCAGGGCAGTGATCTGGTATGTTGACAAGTAATGTGAACGACTCCACCAGTTGAGTGCATCATCACCTTTGCAGACAATGGAATATTCAGGACACTGGGTGCAATCACCATCATAGCAGCGGAGGGTAGCATCGAGCACTTTTGGTAAGTCTTTGCTTATTTCATTAATGTTTTTGTCATATTTCTCCATCAGCTTCTTTAGTATCATGGAGCATCTGCACTTTAGATCTTTGCTAAACACCGTCTTAAGTTGTTTATTTTCCTCTTTGGTTTTACCATGGAACATTCCCGGGCTGTATTGAGCTCGCAAAGAGGCCCTGAATTGAGACTGTCCCAAATGTACATGGTCTGCCAGTCTTTCTACTTTCCACATTGGTTCCACAGCTGCAAGGGCTTCTTCAATACCTTTAGCTGAACGTCCATCTCCATCTGTGGTCACATACCGTACCAGACATTTCTGGAGTCCTATCTGGTTTCCCATCTCTTTTCCCAGCTCATACTCTGACAGGGCAGCAGCTCTGTATAAATTTGCTGTACATTCTTCATGACCAGGACATTCTATTGGAAAGCCTTTCCCTCTAAGCCATGCCCCTTTCCAACACATCTTATTCTGTACAACAGCAGCTACAATAAACTTTCTATCTGTTATTGTTTCTATTCCCAATGCAAAAACTTGAGTCGCATTCTGACCAGGCTTCTTTTTACTAACTATTGTGTTGCTGTTGTATCGTGCATCCACAGTTATGTTAATTTCATTTTCTGGGACACCTCGCCTCCTATTCACTTCTTTTACAAGTTCCAGTTTCTGTGCCATGTCTGTTTTGTTCAGCTTGACCATTTCAGCTGCTACTCTGCTGGATGTGCGTTGCATACTGCTTCTACATGGTGGTGGTGTGTCTATTCCTGCAAGTAGTTGCTGCACTGTTGTATTTCCAATTGGACAGTCCTGCAAAGCAGATGCTAGGGCTACATTTGGTTGTCCTGGGTTGGGTCCTGGTTTGCCATTAGCTATTTCCTTGTACATCTTCATTCTGTCTCCAATAAAACCACAGGCTATGCATTTTAAGGTAAACTGCCAGCAAGTTCCCCACTTTTTCTGTTCATAATAGTCAGCAATAAACATAGGACAGGATGGTGAGTCCACTTGGTGCTTATAAATATTAGTGTTGATCAAGCTTATATTTAGTTGACTGTCTATACACCTCATGCCAGAATGTAATTCTTTATTTTCTTCTCTTTTCAGGTCAGCATTATCGAGCGGTCGAAGTGTACAGATGTTACCAGTCGTCTCCATTTTGCAGTCAGACGATTTAAAAGTTTGCCGCACATAGGAAGTACTTGCACTAGCTGATTCAGGGATCTGTATTGACGTCTGGCTTCTGCTTCTACCACTGGATTTGCCTGCTTGGAAGCATCCAGGATTTCTTGGAGAGTTGTCTTTCTTTGACCATTTCTTGGTATGACCTTTAGTGAACATTTTGAAAAATTAAACTGGATCAGTTATATCCCAACTTGGACTAATGGCATAAAATTTGGACACCCTGATATTTATAATAAAGTGATGTACAATATCTGCTTTGATGTACATATTTGTTCTTTGATGCAATATGTGGTATGGTGTTACAGAGACCACCTTCTGAGGCAACTCTAAATTAAGTGTTTTCTTAACAGTATCCAGTTAAGCCAATTATTTCATTTTCAGGGGTCCAGATTAAGATTGTTTGATCAAATCTATGAAAATATGTTTCTTAATAATTTATTGAGTAATTAATTTAACAAGAAAGCATATTGGATGTTTTCAATTAACTTTTTAAATAATTTTTGTTGTCAAATTTGATCATGTGGATGTATTTTTTAATAAAAAAAAATTCTTACAAAAATCTTTTAAAATATTTAAATCTCTTTATTGATAAAAATAAACAAATAGTTAAACTTCGATAAAAAGTTTATTTGAATATGATATTTCAAGGAATAAAGAAATTACACTAGTTTGAAATTTTTATTACATGTAACATGACCTGGTGTTTCACATGAATATTGGTACCTCAGGTAAACAAGTCAAGTACCTGTGAATTTTGTCTAATTATTGTTTGAGTTATATTTTACTTATTAAAGATAAGATAAGCTTATTTTTAAGATAAGTTTTGAAAGTGAGTTTTGTATTTAAGTATTTTTAAAGGAATTTTATTTAATTTAATTTAGCTAAAAAAACAAGAATTTTTGAAAAAAACCAATTTTTATTTTAAAAAACATGATTTTTTTAAAAATTTCTTTCAAATTCTTGAAATTTAGCCATTTAGCTGCTACAGACACCTTACTTTTTTAAAATATCTTGTTTAACAAGAAAGTTATTAAACTTTAACTTTTTCTAGTAGATACATGTTTTGTAAATTTCCTGCCATAAAATTCCTGTAAATTTTAACATGAGGGTAGTGTTATTAAAAGAATCAGGACTACCATAAAACTTGTCGGATTGATTTGAAATTTTGTATGCTGGTTCGATATAGAATAAACTTAATGCATGCTAATTTTTTGGCATTTAATTGACGAATATAGTTCCCTTTAATTAAGGTGTATTCTTTCTTTATTTTTTTTCTTGGCCTTTCTCATTGATTATTTAGTTTTTATGGGTTGGAAATGAAAGAAGATAGGTGAAATAAACTTTTGGTTGTTGTATTTTAACTTATTTTGATATGGAAAGAGTGATTAGGCTAAGTGCAAAAAGGTGATATTTACAGTTTTCGGAACATCTCTTGACTTGTCAATAGGGGTAGGGATGTGTATTGGCTAATTTTGTAAAAGTGATTGCTTCAATCTTTCTGAATTTTGGATATACTTTTGGACAGGTACTATACATTACACACACAAAAGATTGGACAAAAGTGCATGGTGCAAATTTTTTAATGTGACAAAAAGTTATAAAGAACTAATAGAGGAATTAATTGTGGTCTGTGGCCTAAGAGGCTGATACCCAAATTCTTGAAAATGAAGAAAGGGCCAACTTTTTTGGCAGAAAGTCACTTCAAATGATAAATATTATTGTTTTATTGTAATTTTAATCAATTTTAATTTTTAAACTGGCAATATTATGCAATTTAAGGCATTTTTGGCCATTTTGATGCACTGAAAGCCCTTTGACCCCAGTTTCAGCCCTTTCTGTCAATAATGTTGGACCCTTTTTATATTTTAATAATATATTACTACTCTATTGTCTTACAAAACATCACATCTTCAAAATGGATGCATTTTATTTGAAATATAGTCAGAAATTAACAGAAAGCTCTGCCCCTGGCTATAATGGGCAGTGTCAAATTTGGACAGGTTTATGTACACCTAATGGCAAATATGGAGTTATTAATTGTAAATTTCCAGATGCCAGGGGGTGGAGACAAATGCATGTGCACAGGCTTGCCTACATGGTGCATCATCAGAATATCATTATTGATAAAACTGATGATGTTTCGCACCTGTGCCACAATTCCAAATGCATTGCTGTCGAACATCTGTCGTTGGAACCTCATGGTTTCAACAACAGCCGGCAGTCATGCGTTTCAACCAGTTCCTGCTTGGGCCACCCAGATCCCCTCCCTCCATGCAGAGTGGAGTTGAAAATGGACAATAATAATTTGGGTAAAATGATTATCGGGTACTTCTATATTTTTAATTTTACTTCTTTTTTTTTTTCTGGGGCGGGCAAAAAAAATATATTTTGTTATCAGAATGGGAGGAAAAAAGGAAAAGAAATTTGGAAACTACTGTACAACAACTTTAGATTCTTTTTTTAATATTTGGGTGGCCCTTAAAAGGACCTTTTATGATTCTGTTGGCTGGTGGCTCTGGTATCTCAGTCTGCAGCAGGTCTTGGAAGTTTTGGTTTGCAGTAGCTGTCATGGTCCTGGAACTGTAAGGCAGGCTGTGGATCTAGTTGACCTTTGCAGTAATAGTCATGCTTTTTATTCAGTTCTCTCCATGTCTTGTGCTCTGCAAGCCTTTCTGCATTCTGCTGCAATCTCCTTTTTTGAACTTCTGGTCTTAGTATATAATCTTGGTTATATGTAAAGTCAGTGTCCATTTTCTTGAGGTAA
>NC_086373.1:22323700-22345556 GCF_036588685.1 Mytilus trossulus | reverse complement strand
AGCCAATACACATCCCTACCCCTATTGACAAGTCAAGAGATGTTCCGAAAACTGTAAATATCACCTTTTTGCACTTAGCCTAATCACTCTTTCCATATCAAAATAAGTTAAAATACAACAACCAAAAGTTTATTTCACCTATCTTCTTTCATTTCCAACCCATAAAAACTAAATAATCAATGAGAAAGGCCAAGAAAAAAAATAAAGAAAGAATACACCTTAATTAAAGGGAACTATATTCGTGAACAACGAAAAGTAGGGTCATTAATTGTGGTCTTGGGCCTATTAGACCCTTATTCTTCAATTAAATGCCAAAAAAATTAGCATGCATTAAGTTTATTCTATATCGAACCAGCATACAAAATTTCAAATCAATCCGACAAGTTTTATGGTAGTCCTGATTCTTTTAATAACACTACCCTCATGTTAAAATTTACAGGAATTTTATGGCAGGAAATTTACAAAACATGTATCTACTAGAAAAAGTTAAAGTTTAATAACTTTCTTGTTAAACAAGATATTTTAAAAAAGTAAGGTGTCTGTAGCAGCTAAATGGCTAAATTTCAAGAATTTGAAAGAAATTTTTTTAAAAATCATGTTTTTTAAAATAAAAATTGGGTTTTTTCAAAAATTCTTGTTTTTTTAGCTAAATTAAATTAAATAAAATTCCTTTAAAAATACTTAAATACAAAACTCACTTTCAAAACTTATCTTAAAAATAAGCTTATCTTATCTTTAATAAGTAAAATATAACTCAAACAATAATTAGACAAAATTCACAGGTACTTGACTTGTTTACCTGAGGTACCAATATTCATGTGAAACACCAGGTCATGTTACATGTAATAAAAATTTCAAACTAGTGTAATTTCTTTATTCCTTGAAATATCACATTCAAATAAACTTTTTATTGAAGTTTAACTATTTGTTTATTTTTATCAATAAAGAGATTTAAATATTTTAAAAGATTTTTGTAAGAATTTTTTTTTATTAAAAAATACATCCACATGATCAAATTTGACAACAAAAATTATTTAAAAAGTTAATTGAAAACATCCAATATGCTTTCTTGTTAAATTAATTACTCAATAAATTATTAAGAAACATATTTTCATAGATTTGATCAAACAATCCTAATCTGGACCCCTGAAAATGAAATAATTGGCTTAACTGGATACTGTTAAGAAAACACTTAATTTAGAGTTGCCTCAGAAGGTGGTCTCTGTAACACCATACCACATATTGCATCAAAGAACAAATATGTACATCAAAGCAGATATTGTACATCACTTTATTATAAATATCAGGGTGTCCAAATTTTATGCCATTAGTCCAAGTTGGGATATAACTGATCCAGTTTAATTTTTCAAAATGTTCACTAAAGGTCATACCAAGAAATGGTCAAAGAAAGACAACTCTCCAAGAAATCCTGGATGCTTCCAAGCAGGCAAATCCAGTGGTAGAAGCAGAAGCCAGACGTCAATACAGATCCCTGAATCAGCTAGTGCAAGTACTTCCTATGTGCGGCAAACTTTTAAATCGTCTGACTGCAAAATGGAGACGACTGGTAACATCTGTACACTTCGACCGCTCGATAATGCTGACCTGAAAAGAGAAGAAAATAAAGAATTACATTCTGGCATGAGGTGTATAGACAGTCAACTAAATATAAGCTTGATCAACACTAATATTTATAAGCACCAAGTGGACTCACCATCCTGTCCTATGTTTATTGCTGACTATTATGAACAGAAAAAGTGGGGAACTTGCTGGCAGTTTACCTTAAAATGCACAGCCTGTGGTTTTATTGGAGACAGAATGAAGATGTACAAGGAAATAGCTAATGGCAAACCAGGACCCAACCCAGGACAACCAAATGTAGCCCTAGCATCTGCTTTGCAGGACTGTCCAATTGGAAATACAACAGTGCAGCAACTACTTGCAGGAATAGACACACCACCACCATGTAGAAGCAGTATGCAACGCACATCCAGCAGAGTAGCAGCTGAAATGGTCAAGCTGAACAAAACAGACATGGCACAGAAACTGGAACTTGTAAAAGAAGTGAATAGGAGGCGAGGTGTCCCAGAAAATGAAATTAACATAACTGTGGATGCACGATACAACAGCAACACAATAGTTAGTAAAAAGAAGCCTGGTCAGAATGCGACTCAAGTTTTTGCATTGGGAATAGAAACAATAACAGATAGAAAGTTTATTGTAGCTGCTGTTGTACAGAATAAGATGTGTTGGAAAGGGGCATGGCTTAGAGGGAAAGGCTTTCCAATAGAATGTCCTGGTCATGAAGAATGTACAGCAAATTTATACAGAGCTGCTGCCCTGTCAGAGTATGAGCTGGGAAAAGAGATGGGAAACCAGATAGGACTCCAGAAATGTCTGGTACGGTATGTGACCACAGATGGAGATGGACGTTCAGCTAAAGGTATTGAAGAAGCCCTTGCAGCTGTGGAACCAATGTGGAAAGTAGAAAGACTGGCAGACCATGTACATTTGGGACAGTCTCAATTCAGGGCCTCTTTGCGAGCTCAATACAGCCCGGGAATGTTCCATGGTAAAACCAAAGAGGAAAATAAACAACTTAAGACGGTGTTTAGCAAAGATCTAAAGTGCAGATGCTCCATGATACTAAAGAAGCTGATGGAGAAATATGACAAAAACATTAATGAAATAAGCAAAGACTTACCAAAAGTGCTCGATGCTACCCTCCGCTGCTATGATGGTGATTGCACCCAGTGTCCTGAATATTCCATTGTCTGCAAAGGTGATGATGCACTCAACTGGTGGAGTCGTTCACATTACTTGGCAACATACCAGATCACTGCCCTGCAAATGGATAAAACAGATAAATTTTTACTTCAAGAAATCCTGAAAATGAAATTAACTACAGCAGCTGTTGAAAGCATGAAACTTTATGACAATACCAACAAAAATGAAGGAGTTCATAGAGCACTGAGTGTAAATTTGCCCAAAAATGTTATTTACTCCAAAAATATGGAAGGACGACTTGCTTCAGGAGTACATAGAAACAACAACATGCCGGGAACCTCAACACAACTTAAATGTACGAATCTAGGAGTAGAACTTTCAGAACGAAGTAAACGTTACCTCAAGAAAATGGACACTGACTTTACATATAACCAAGATTATATACTAAGACCAGAAGTTCAAAAAAGGAGATTGCAGCAGAATGCAGAAAGGCTTGCAGAGCACAAGACATGGAGAGAACTGAATAAAAAGCATGACTATTACTGCAAAGGTCAACTAGATCCACAGCCTGCCTTACAGTTCCAGGACCATGACAGCTACTGCAAACCAAAACTTCCAAGACCTGCTGCAGACTGAGATACCAGAGCCACCAGCCAACAGAATCATAAAAGGTCCTTTTAAGGGCCACCCAAATATTAAAAAAAGAATCTAAAGTTGTTGTACAGTAGTTTCCAAATTTCTTTTCCTTTTTTCCTCCCATTCTGATAACAAAATATATTTTTTTTGCCCGCCCCAGAAAAAAAAAAAGAAGTAAAATTAAAAATATAGAAGTACCCGATAATCATTTTACCCAAATTATTATTGTCCATTTTCAACTCCACTCTGCATGGAGGGAGGGGATCTGGGTGGCCCAAGCAGGAACTGGTTGAAACGCATGACTGCCGGCTGTTGTTGAAACCATGAGGTTCCAACGACAGATGTTCGACAGCAATGCATTTCGAATTGTGGCACAGGTGCGAAACATCATCAGTTTTATCAATAATGATATTCTGATGATGCACCATGTAGGCAAGCCTGTGCACATGCATTTGTCTCCACCCCCTGGCATCTGGAAATTTACAATTAATAACTCCATATTTGCCATTAGGTGTACATAAACCTGTCCAAATTTGACACTGCCCATTATAGCCAGGGGCAGAGCTTTCTGTTAATTTCTGACTATATTTCAAATAAAATGCATCCATTTTGAAGATGTGATGTTTTGTAAGACAATAGAGTAGTAATATATTATTAAAATATAAAAAGGGTCCAACATTATTGACAGAAAGGGCTGAAACTGGGGTCAAAGGGCTTTCAGTGCATCAAAATGGCCAAAAATGCCTTAAATTGCATAATATTGCCAGTTTAAAAATTAAAATTGATTAAAATTACAATAAAACAATAATATTTATCATTTGAAGTGACTTTCTGCCAAAAAAGTTGGCCCTTTCTTCATTTTCAAGAATTTGGGTATCAGCCTATTAGACCCTTATTCTTCAATTAAATGCCAAAAAAATTAGCATGCATTAAGTTTATTCTATATCGAACCAGCATACAAAATTTCAAATCAATCCGACAAGTTTTATGGTAGTCCTGATTCTTTTAATAACACTACCCTCATGTTAAAATTTACAGGAATTTTATGGCAGGAAATTTACAAAACATGTATCTACTAGAAAAAGTTAAAGTTTAATAACTTTCTTGTTAAACAAGATATTTTAAAAAAGTAAGGTGTCTGTAGCAGCTAAATGGCTAAATTTCAAGAATTTGAAAGAAATTTTTTTAAAAATCATGTTTTTTAAAATAAAAATTGGGTTTTTTCAAAAATTCTTGTTTTTTTAGCTAAATTAAATTAAATAAAATTCCTTTAAAAATACTTAAATACAAAACTCACTTTCAAAACTTATCTTAAAAATAAGCTTATCTTATCTTTAATAAGTAAAATATAACTCAAACAATAATTAGACAAAATTCACAGGTACTTGACTTGTTTACCTGAGGTACCAATATTCATGTGAAACACCAGGTCATGTTACATGTAATAAAAATTTCAAACTAGTGTAATTTCTTTATTCCTTGAAATATCACATTCAAATAAACTTTTTATTGAAGTTTAACTATTTGTTTATTTTTATCAATAAAGAGATTTAAATATTTTAAAAGATTTTTGTAAGAATTTTTTTTTATTAAAAAATACATCCACATGATCAAATTTGACAACAAAAATTATTTAAAAAGTTAATTGAAAACATCCAATATGCTTTCTTGTTAAATTAATTACTCAATAAATTATTAAGAAACATATTTTCATAGATTTGATCAAACAATCCTAATCTGGACCCCTGAAAATGAAATAATTGGCTTAACTGGATACTGTTAAGAAAACACTTAATTTAGAGTTGCCTCAGAAGGTGGTCTCTGTAACACCATACCACATATTGCATCAAAGAACAAATATGTACATCAAAGCAGATATTGTACATCACTTTATTATAAATATCAGGGTGTCCAAATTTTATGCCATTAGTCCAAGTTGGGATATAACTGATCCAGTTTAATTTTTCAAAATGTTCACTAAAGGTCATACCAAGAAATGGTCAAAGAAAGACAACTCTCCAAGAAATCCTGGATGCTTCCAAGCAGGCAAATCCAGTGGTAGAAGCAGAAGCCAGACGTCAATACAGATCCCTGAATCAGCTAGTGCAAGTACTTCCTATGTGCGGCAAACTTTTAAATCGTCTGACTGCAAAATGGAGACGACTGGTAACATCTGTACACTTCGACCGCTCGATAATGCTGACCTGAAAAGAGAAGAAAATAAAGAATTACATTCTGGCATGAGGTGTATAGACAGTCAACTAAATATAAGCTTGATCAACACTAATATTTATAAGCACCAAGTGGACTCACCATCCTGTCCTATGTTTATTGCTGACTATTATGAACAGAAAAAGTGGGGAACTTGCTGGCAGTTTACCTTAAAATGCACAGCCTGTGGTTTTATTGGAGACAGAATGAAGATGTACAAGGAAATAGCTAATGGCAAACCAGGACCCAACCCAGGACAACCAAATGTAGCCCTAGCATCTGCTTTGCAGGACTGTCCAATTGGAAATACAACAGTGCAGCAACTACTTGCAGGAATAGACACACCACCACCATGTAGAAGCAGTATGCAACGCACATCCAGCAGAGTAGCAGCTGAAATGGTCAAGCTGAACAAAACAGACATGGCACAGAAACTGGAACTTGTAAAAGAAGTGAATAGGAGGCGAGGTGTCCCAGAAAATGAAATTAACATAACTGTGGATGCACGATACAACAGCAACACAATAGTTAGTAAAAAGAAGCCTGGTCAGAATGCGACTCAAGTTTTTGCATTGGGAATAGAAACAATAACAGATAGAAAGTTTATTGTAGCTGCTGTTGTACAGAATAAGATGTGTTGGAAAGGGGCATGGCTTAGAGGGAAAGGCTTTCCAATAGAATGTCCTGGTCATGAAGAATGTACAGCAAATTTATACAGAGCTGCTGCCCTGTCAGAGTATGAGCTGGGAAAAGAGATGGGAAACCAGATAGGACTCCAGAAATGTCTGGTACGGTATGTGACCACAGATGGAGATGGACGTTCAGCTAAAGGTATTGAAGAAGCCCTTGCAGCTGTGGAACCAATGTGGAAAGTAGAAAGACTGGCAGACCATGTACATTTGGGACAGTCTCAATTCAGGGCCTCTTTGCGAGCTCAATACAGCCCGGGAATGTTCCATGGTAAAACCAAAGAGGAAAATAAACAACTTAAGACGGTGTTTAGCAAAGATCTAAAGTGCAGATGCTCCATGATACTAAAGAAGCTGATGGAGAAATATGACAAAAACATTAATGAAATAAGCAAAGACTTACCAAAAGTGCTCGATGCTACCCTCCGCTGCTATGATGGTGATTGCACCCAGTGTCCTGAATATTCCATTGTCTGCAAAGGTGATGATGCACTCAACTGGTGGAGTCGTTCACATTACTTGGCAACATACCAGATCACTGCCCTGCAAATGGATAAAACAGATAAATTTTTACTTCAAGAAATCCTGAAAATGAAATTAACTACAGCAGCTGTTGAAAGCATGAAACTTTATGACAATACCAACAAAAATGAAGGAGTTCATAGAGCACTGAGTGTAAATTTGCCCAAAAATGTTATTTACTCCAAAAATATGGAAGGACGACTTGCTTCAGGAGTACATAGAAACAACAACATGCCGGGAACCTCAACACAACTTAAATGTACGAATCTAGGAGTAGAACTTTCAGAACGAAGTAAACGTTACCTCAAGAAAATGGACACTGACTTTACATATAACCAAGATTATATACTAAGACCAGAAGTTCAAAAAAGGAGATTGCAGCAGAATGCAGAAAGGCTTGCAGAGCACAAGACATGGAGAGAACTGAATAAAAAGCATGACTATTACTGCAAAGGTCAACTAGATCCACAGCCTGCCTTACAGTTCCAGGACCATGACAGCTACTGCAAACCAAAACTTCCAAGACCTGCTGCAGACTGAGATACCAGAGCCACCAGCCAACAGAATCATAAAAGGTCCTTTTAAGGGCCACCCAAATATTAAAAAAAGAATCTAAAGTTGTTGTACAGTAGTTTCCAAATTTCTTTTCCTTTTTTCCTCCCATTCTGATAACAAAATATATTTTTTTTGCCCGCCCCAGAAAAAAAAAAAGAAGTAAAATTAAAAATATAGAAGTACCCGATAATCATTTTACCCAAATTATTATTGTCCATTTTCAACTCCACTCTGCATGGAGGGAGGGGATCTGGGTGGCCCAAGCAGGAACTGGTTGAAACGCATGACTGCCGGCTGTTGTTGAAACCATGAGGTTCCAACGACAGATGTTCGACAGCAATGCATTTCGAATTGTGGCACAGGTGCGAAACATCATCAGTTTTATCAATAATGATATTCTGATGATGCACCATGTAGGCAAGCCTGTGCACATGCATTTGTCTCCACCCCCTGGCATCTGGAAATTTACAATTAATAACTCCATATTTGCCATTAGGTGTACATAAACCTGTCCAAATTTGACACTGCCCATTATAGCCAGGGGCAGAGCTTTCTGTTAATTTCTGACTATATTTCAAATAAAATGCATCCATTTTGAAGATGTGATGTTTTGTAAGACAATAGAGTAGTAATATATTATTAAAATATAAAAAGGGTCCAACATTATTGACAGAAAGGGCTGAAACTGGGGTCAAAGGGCTTTCAGTGCATCAAAATGGCCAAAAATGCCTTAAATTGCATAATATTGCCAGTTTAAAAATTAAAATTGATTAAAATTACAATAAAACAATAATATTTATCATTTGAAGTGACTTTCTGCCAAAAAAGTTGGCCCTTTCTTCATTTTCAAGAATTTGGGTATCAGCCTCTTAGGCCACAGACCACAATTAATTCCTCTATTAGTTCTTTATAACTTTTTGTCACATTAAAAAATTTGCACCATGCACTTTTGTCCAATCTTTTGTGTGTGTAATGTATAGTACCTGTCCAAAAGTATATCCAAAATTCAGAAAGATTGAAGCAATCACTTTTACAAAATTAGCCAATACACATCCCTACCCCTATTGACAAGTCAAGAGATGTTCCGAAAACTGTAAATATCACCTTTTTGCACTTAGCCTAATCACTCTTTCCATATCAAAATAAGTTAAAATACAACAACCAAAAGTTTATTTCACCTATCTTCTTTCATTTCCAACCCATAAAAACTAAATAATCAATGAGAAAGGCCAAGAAAAAAAATAAAGAAAGAATACACCTTAATTAAAGGGAACTATATTCGTGAACAACGAAAAGTAGGGTCATTAATTGTGGTCTTGGGCCTATTATATTAGACCCTTATTCTTCAATTAAATGCCAAAAAAATTAGCATGCATTAAGTTTATTCTATATCGAACCAGCATACAAAATTTCAAATCAATCCGACAAGTTTTATGGTAGTCCTGATTCTTTTAATAACACTACCCTCATGTTAAAATTTACAGGAATTTTATGGCAGGAAATTTACAAAACATGTATCTACTAGAAAAAGTTAAAGTTTAATAACTTTCTTGTTAAACAAGATATTTTAAAAAAGTAAGGTGTCTGTAGCAGCTAAATGGCTAAATTTCAAGAATTTGAAAGAAATTTTTTTAAAAATCATGTTTTTTAAAATAAAAATTGGGTTTTTTCAAAAATTCTTGTTTTTTTAGCTAAATTAAATTAAATAAAATTCCTTTAAAAATACTTAAATACAAAACTCACTTTCAAAACTTATCTTAAAAATAAGCTTATCTTATCTTTAATAAGTAAAATATAACTCAAACAATAATTAGACAAAATTCACAGGTACTTGACTTGTTTACCTGAGGTACCAATATTCATGTGAAACACCAGGTCATGTTACATGTAATAAAAATTTCAAACTAGTGTAATTTCTTTATTCCTTGAAATATCACATTCAAATAAACTTTTTATTGAAGTTTAACTATTTGTTTATTTTTATCAATAAAGAGATTTAAATATTTTAAAAGATTTTTGTAAGAATTTTTTTTTATTAAAAAATACATCCACATGATCAAATTTGACAACAAAAATTATTTAAAAAGTTAATTGAAAACATCCAATATGCTTTCTTGTTAAATTAATTACTCAATAAATTATTAAGAAACATATTTTCATAGATTTGATCAAACAATCCTAATCTGGACCCCTGAAAATGAAATAATTGGCTTAACTGGATACTGTTAAGAAAACACTTAATTTAGAGTTGCCTCAGAAGGTGGTCTCTGTAACACCATACCACATATTGCATCAAAGAACAAATATGTACATCAAAGCAGATATTGTACATCACTTTATTATAAATATCAGGGTGTCCAAATTTTATGCCATTAGTCCAAGTTGGGATATAACTGATCCAGTTTAATTTTTCAAAATGTTCACTAAAGGTCATACCAAGAAATGGTCAAAGAAAGACAACTCTCCAAGAAATCCTGGATGCTTCCAAGCAGGCAAATCCAGTGGTAGAAGCAGAAGCCAGACGTCAATACAGATCCCTGAATCAGCTAGTGCAAGTACTTCCTATGTGCGGCAAACTTTTAAATCGTCTGACTGCAAAATGGAGACGACTGGTAACATCTGTACACTTCGACCGCTCGATAATGCTGACCTGAAAAGAGAAGAAAATAAAGAATTACATTCTGGCATGAGGTGTATAGACAGTCAACTAAATATAAGCTTGATCAACACTAATATTTATAAGCACCAAGTGGACTCACCATCCTGTCCTATGTTTATTGCTGACTATTATGAACAGAAAAAGTGGGGAACTTGCTGGCAGTTTACCTTAAAATGCACAGCCTGTGGTTTTATTGGAGACAGAATGAAGATGTACAAGGAAATAGCTAATGGCAAACCAGGACCCAACCCAGGACAACCAAATGTAGCCCTAGCATCTGCTTTGCAGGACTGTCCAATTGGAAATACAACAGTGCAGCAACTACTTGCAGGAATAGACACACCACCACCATGTAGAAGCAGTATGCAACGCACATCCAGCAGAGTAGCAGCTGAAATGGTCAAGCTGAACAAAACAGACATGGCACAGAAACTGGAACTTGTAAAAGAAGTGAATAGGAGGCGAGGTGTCCCAGAAAATGAAATTAACATAACTGTGGATGCACGATACAACAGCAACACAATAGTTAGTAAAAAGAAGCCTGGTCAGAATGCGACTCAAGTTTTTGCATTGGGAATAGAAACAATAACAGATAGAAAGTTTATTGTAGCTGCTGTTGTACAGAATAAGATGTGTTGGAAAGGGGCATGGCTTAGAGGGAAAGGCTTTCCAATAGAATGTCCTGGTCATGAAGAATGTACAGCAAATTTATACAGAGCTGCTGCCCTGTCAGAGTATGAGCTGGGAAAAGAGATGGGAAACCAGATAGGACTCCAGAAATGTCTGGTACGGTATGTGACCACAGATGGAGATGGACGTTCAGCTAAAGGTATTGAAGAAGCCCTTGCAGCTGTGGAACCAATGTGGAAAGTAGAAAGACTGGCAGACCATGTACATTTGGGACAGTCTCAATTCAGGGCCTCTTTGCGAGCTCAATACAGCCCGGGAATGTTCCATGGTAAAACCAAAGAGGAAAATAAACAACTTAAGACGGTGTTTAGCAAAGATCTAAAGTGCAGATGCTCCATGATACTAAAGAAGCTGATGGAGAAATATGACAAAAACATTAATGAAATAAGCAAAGACTTACCAAAAGTGCTCGATGCTACCCTCCGCTGCTATGATGGTGATTGCACCCAGTGTCCTGAATATTCCATTGTCTGCAAAGGTGATGATGCACTCAACTGGTGGAGTCGTTCACATTACTTGGCAACATACCAGATCACTGCCCTGCAAATGGATAAAACAGATAAATTTTTACTTCAAGAAATCCTGAAAATGAAATTAACTACAGCAGCTGTTGAAAGCATGAAACTTTATGACAATACCAACAAAAATGAAGGAGTTCATAGAGCACTGAGTGTAAATTTGCCCAAAAATGTTATTTACTCCAAAAATATGGAAGGACGACTTGCTTCAGGAGTACATAGAAACAACAACATGCCGGGAACCTCAACACAACTTAAATGTACGAATCTAGGAGTAGAACTTTCAGAACGAAGTAAACGTTACCTCAAGAAAATGGACACTGACTTTACATATAACCAAGATTATATACTAAGACCAGAAGTTCAAAAAAGGAGATTGCAGCAGAATGCAGAAAGGCTTGCAGAGCACAAGACATGGAGAGAACTGAATAAAAAGCATGACTATTACTGCAAAGGTCAACTAGATCCACAGCCTGCCTTACAGTTCCAGGACCATGACAGCTACTGCAAACCAAAACTTCCAAGACCTGCTGCAGACTGAGATACCAGAGCCACCAGCCAACAGAATCATAAAAGGTCCTTTTAAGGGCCACCCAAATATTAAAAAAAGAATCTAAAGTTGTTGTACAGTAGTTTCCAAATTTCTTTTCCTTTTTTCCTCCCATTCTGATAACAAAATATATTTTTTTTGCCCGCCCCAGAAAAAAAAAAAGAAGTAAAATTAAAAATATAGAAGTACCCGATAATCATTTTACCCAAATTATTATTGTCCATTTTCAACTCCACTCTGCATGGAGGGAGGGGATCTGGGTGGCCCAAGCAGGAACTGGTTGAAACGCATGACTGCCGGCTGTTGTTGAAACCATGAGGTTCCAACGACAGATGTTCGACAGCAATGCATTTCGAATTGTGGCACAGGTGCGAAACATCATCAGTTTTATCAATAATGATATTCTGATGATGCACCATGTAGGCAAGCCTGTGCACATGCATTTGTCTCCACCCCCTGGCATCTGGAAATTTACAATTAATAACTCCATATTTGCCATTAGGTGTACATAAACCTGTCCAAATTTGACACTGCCCATTATAGCCAGGGGCAGAGCTTTCTGTTAATTTCTGACTATATTTCAAATAAAATGCATCCATTTTGAAGATGTGATGTTTTGTAAGACAATAGAGTAGTAATATATTATTAAAATATAAAAAGGGTCCAACATTATTGACAGAAAGGGCTGAAACTGGGGTCAAAGGGCTTTCAGTGCATCAAAATGGCCAAAAATGCCTTAAATTGCATAATATTGCCAGTTTAAAAATTAAAATTGATTAAAATTACAATAAAACAATAATATTTATCATTTGAAGTGACTTTCTGCCAAAAAAGTTGGCCCTTTCTTCATTTTCAAGAATTTGGGTATCAGCCTCTTAGGCCACAGACCACAATTAATTCCTCTATTAGTTCTTTATAACTTTTTGTCACATTAAAAAATTTGCACCATGCACTTTTGTCCAATCTTTTGTGTGTGTAATGTATAGTACCTGTCCAAAAGTATATCCAAAATTCAGAAAGATTGAAGCAATCACTTTTACAAAATTAGCCAATACACATCCCTACCCCTATTGACAAGTCAAGAGATGTTCCGAAAACTGTAAATATCACCTTTTTGCACTTAGCCTAATCACTCTTTCCATATCAAAATAAGTTAAAATACAACAACCAAAAGTTTATTTCACCTATCTTCTTTCATTTCCAACCCATAAAAACTAAATAATCAATGAGAAAGGCCAAGAAAAAAAATAAAGAAAGAATACACCTTAATTAAAGGGAACTATATTCGTGAACAACGAAAAGTAGGGTCATTAATTGTGGTCTTGGGCCTATTAGACCCTTATTCTTCAATTAAATGCCAAAAAAATTAGCATGCATTAAGTTTATTCTATATCGAACCAGCATACAAAATTTCAAATCAATCCGACAAGTTTTATGGTAGTCCTGATTCTTTTAATAACACTACCCTCATGTTAAAATTTACAGGAATTTTATGGCAGGAAATTTACAAAACATGTATCTACTAGAAAAAGTTAAAGTTTAATAACTTTCTTGTTAAACAAGATATTTTAAAAAAGTAAGGTGTCTGTAGCAGCTAAATGGCTAAATTTCAAGAATTTGAAAGAAATTTTTTTAAAAATCATGTTTTTTAAAATAAAAATTGGGTTTTTTCAAAAATTCTTGTTTTTTTAGCTAAATTAAATTAAATAAAATTCCTTTAAAAATACTTAAATACAAAACTCACTTTCAAAACTTATCTTAAAAATAAGCTTATCTTATCTTTAATAAGTAAAATATAACTCAAACAATAATTAGACAAAATTCACAGGTACTTGACTTGTTTACCTGAGGTACCAATATTCATGTGAAACACCAGGTCATGTTACATGTAATAAAAATTTCAAACTAGTGTAATTTCTTTATTCCTTGAAATATCACATTCAAATAAACTTTTTATTGAAGTTTAACTATTTGTTTATTTTTATCAATAAAGAGATTTAAATATTTTAAAAGATTTTTGTAAGAATTTTTTTTTATTAAAAAATACATCCACATGATCAAATTTGACAACAAAAATTATTTAAAAAGTTAATTGAAAACATCCAATATGCTTTCTTGTTAAATTAATTACTCAATAAATTATTAAGAAACATATTTTCATAGATTTGATCAAACAATCCTAATCTGGACCCCTGAAAATGAAATAATTGGCTTAACTGGATACTGTTAAGAAAACACTTAATTTAGAGTTGCCTCAGAAGGTGGTCTCTGTAACACCATACCACATATTGCATCAAAGAACAAATATGTACATCAAAGCAGATATTGTACATCACTTTATTATAAATATCAGGGTGTCCAAATTTTATGCCATTAGTCCAAGTTGGGATATAACTGATCCAGTTTAATTTTTCAAAATGTTCACTAAAGGTCATACCAAGAAATGGTCAAAGAAAGACAACTCTCCAAGAAATCCTGGATGCTTCCAAGCAGGCAAATCCAGTGGTAGAAGCAGAAGCCAGACGTCAATACAGATCCCTGAATCAGCTAGTGCAAGTACTTCCTATGTGCGGCAAACTTTTAAATCGTCTGACTGCAAAATGGAGACGACTGGTAACATCTGTACACTTCGACCGCTCGATAATGCTGACCTGAAAAGAGAAGAAAATAAAGAATTACATTCTGGCATGAGGTGTATAGACAGTCAACTAAATATAAGCTTGATCAACACTAATATTTATAAGCACCAAGTGGACTCACCATCCTGTCCTATGTTTATTGCTGACTATTATGAACAGAAAAAGTGGGGAACTTGCTGGCAGTTTACCTTAAAATGCACAGCCTGTGGTTTTATTGGAGACAGAATGAAGATGTACAAGGAAATAGCTAATGGCAAACCAGGACCCAACCCAGGACAACCAAATGTAGCCCTAGCATCTGCTTTGCAGGACTGTCCAATTGGAAATACAACAGTGCAGCAACTACTTGCAGGAATAGACACACCACCACCATGTAGAAGCAGTATGCAACGCACATCCAGCAGAGTAGCAGCTGAAATGGTCAAGCTGAACAAAACAGACATGGCACAGAAACTGGAACTTGTAAAAGAAGTGAATAGGAGGCGAGGTGTCCCAGAAAATGAAATTAACATAACTGTGGATGCACGATACAACAGCAACACAATAGTTAGTAAAAAGAAGCCTGGTCAGAATGCGACTCAAGTTTTTGCATTGGGAATAGAAACAATAACAGATAGAAAGTTTATTGTAGCTGCTGTTGTACAGAATAAGATGTGTTGGAAAGGGGCATGGCTTAGAGGGAAAGGCTTTCCAATAGAATGTCCTGGTCATGAAGAATGTACAGCAAATTTATACAGAGCTGCTGCCCTGTCAGAGTATGAGCTGGGAAAAGAGATGGGAAACCAGATAGGACTCCAGAAATGTCTGGTACGGTATGTGACCACAGATGGAGATGGACGTTCAGCTAAAGGTATTGAAGAAGCCCTTGCAGCTGTGGAACCAATGTGGAAAGTAGAAAGACTGGCAGACCATGTACATTTGGGACAGTCTCAATTCAGGGCCTCTTTGCGAGCTCAATACAGCCCGGGAATGTTCCATGGTAAAACCAAAGAGGAAAATAAACAACTTAAGACGGTGTTTAGCAAAGATCTAAAGTGCAGATGCTCCATGATACTAAAGAAGCTGATGGAGAAATATGACAAAAACATTAATGAAATAAGCAAAGACTTACCAAAAGTGCTCGATGCTACCCTCCGCTGCTATGATGGTGATTGCACCCAGTGTCCTGAATATTCCATTGTCTGCAAAGGTGATGATGCACTCAACTGGTGGAGTCGTTCACATTACTTGGCAACATACCAGATCACTGCCCTGCAAATGGATAAAACAGATAAATTTTTACTTCAAGAAATCCTGAAAATGAAATTAACTACAGCAGCTGTTGAAAGCATGAAACTTTATGACAATACCAACAAAAATGAAGGAGTTCATAGAGCACTGAGTGTAAATTTGCCCAAAAATGTTATTTACTCCAAAAATATGGAAGGACGACTTGCTTCAGGAGTACATAGAAACAACAACATGCCGGGAACCTCAACACAACTTAAATGTACGAATCTAGGAGTAGAACTTTCAGAACGAAGTAAACGTTACCTCAAGAAAATGGACACTGACTTTACATATAACCAAGATTATATACTAAGACCAGAAGTTCAAAAAAGGAGATTGCAGCAGAATGCAGAAAGGCTTGCAGAGCACAAGACATGGAGAGAACTGAATAAAAAGCATGACTATTACTGCAAAGGTCAACTAGATCCACAGCCTGCCTTACAGTTCCAGGACCATGACAGCTACTGCAAACCAAAACTTCCAAGACCTGCTGCAGACTGAGATACCAGAGCCACCAGCCAACAGAATCATAAAAGGTCCTTTTAAGGGCCACCCAAATATTAAAAAAAGAATCTAAAGTTGTTGTACAGTAGTTTCCAAATTTCTTTTCCTTTTTTCCTCCCATTCTGATAACAAAATATATTTTTTTTGCCCGCCCCAGAAAAAAAAAAAGAAGTAAAATTAAAAATATAGAAGTACCCGATAATCATTTTACCCAAATTATTATTGTCCATTTTCAACTCCACTCTGCATGGAGGGAGGGGATCTGGGTGGCCCAAGCAGGAACTGGTTGAAACGCATGACTGCCGGCTGTTGTTGAAACCATGAGGTTCCAACGACAGATGTTCGACAGCAATGCATTTCGAATTGTGGCACAGGTGCGAAACATCATCAGTTTTATCAATAATGATATTCTGATGATGCACCATGTAGGCAAGCCTGTGCACATGCATTTGTCTCCACCCCCTGGCATCTGGAAATTTACAATTAATAACTCCATATTTGCCATTAGGTGTACATAAACCTGTCCAAATTTGACACTGCCCATTATAGCCAGGGGCAGAGCTTTCTGTTAATTTCTGACTATATTTCAAATAAAATGCATCCATTTTGAAGATGTGATGTTTTGTAAGACAATAGAGTAGTAATATATTATTAAAATATAAAAAGGGTCCAACATTATTGACAGAAAGGGCTGAAACTGGGGTCAAAGGGCTTTCAGTGCATCAAAATGGCCAAAAATGCCTTAAATTGCATAATATTGCCAGTTTAAAAATTAAAATTGATTAAAATTACAATAAAACAATAATATTTATCATTTGAAGTGACTTTCTGCCAAAAAAGTTGGCCCTTTCTTCATTTTCAAGAATTTGGGTATCAGCCTCTTAGACCCTTATTCTTCAATTAAATGCCAAAAAAATTAGCATGCATTAAGTTTATTCTATATCGAACCAGCATACAAAATTTCAAATCAATCCGACAAGTTTTATGGTAGTCCTGATTCTTTTAATAACACTACCCTCATGTTAAAATTTACAGGAATTTTATGGCAGGAAATTTACAAAACATGTATCTACTAGAAAAAGTTAAAGTTTAATAACTTTCTTGTTAAACAAGATATTTTAAAAAAGTAAGGTGTCTGTAGCAGCTAAATGGCTAAATTTCAAGAATTTGAAAGAAATTTTTTTAAAAATCATGTTTTTTAAAATAAAAATTGGGTTTTTTCAAAAATTCTTGTTTTTTTAGCTAAATTAAATTAAATAAAATTCCTTTAAAAATACTTAAATACAAAACTCACTTTCAAAACTTATCTTAAAAATAAGCTTATCTTATCTTTAATAAGTAAAATATAACTCAAACAATAATTAGACAAAATTCACAGGTACTTGACTTGTTTACCTGAGGTACCAATATTCATGTGAAACACCAGGTCATGTTACATGTAATAAAAATTTCAAACTAGTGTAATTTCTTTATTCCTTGAAATATCACATTCAAATAAACTTTTTATTGAAGTTTAACTATTTGTTTATTTTTATCAATAAAGAGATTTAAATATTTTAAAAGATTTTTGTAAGAATTTTTTTTTATTAAAAAATACATCCACATGATCAAATTTGACAACAAAAATTATTTAAAAAGTTAATTGAAAACATCCAATATGCTTTCTTGTTAAATTAATTACTCAATAAATTATTAAGAAACATATTTTCATAGATTTGATCAAACAATCCTAATCTGGACCCCTGAAAATGAAATAATTGGCTTAACTGGATACTGTTAAGAAAACACTTAATTTAGAGTTGCCTCAGAAGGTGGTCTCTGTAACACCATACCACATATTGCATCAAAGAACAAATATGTACATCAAAGCAGATATTGTACATCACTTTATTATAAATATCAGGGTGTCCAAATTTTATGCCATTAGTCCAAGTTGGGATATAACTGATCCAGTTTAATTTTTCAAAATGTTCACTAAAGGTCATACCAAGAAATGGTCAAAGAAAGACAACTCTCCAAGAAATCCTGGATGCTTCCAAGCAGGCAAATCCAGTGGTAGAAGCAGAAGCCAGACGTCAATACAGATCCCTGAATCAGCTAGTGCAAGTACTTCCTATGTGCGGCAAACTTTTAAATCGTCTGACTGCAAAATGGAGACGACTGGTAACATCTGTACACTTCGACCGCTCGATAATGCTGACCTGAAAAGAGAAGAAAATAAAGAATTACATTCTGGCATGAGGTGTATAGACAGTCAACTAAATATAAGCTTGATCAACACTAATATTTATAAGCACCAAGTGGACTCACCATCCTGTCCTATGTTTATTGCTGACTATTATGAACAGAAAAAGTGGGGAACTTGCTGGCAGTTTACCTTAAAATGCACAGCCTGTGGTTTTATTGGAGACAGAATGAAGATGTACAAGGAAATAGCTAATGGCAAACCAGGACCCAACCCAGGACAACCAAATGTAGCCCTAGCATCTGCTTTGCAGGACTGTCCAATTGGAAATACAACAGTGCAGCAACTACTTGCAGGAATAGACACACCACCACCATGTAGAAGCAGTATGCAACGCACATCCAGCAGAGTAGCAGCTGAAATGGTCAAGCTGAACAAAACAGACATGGCACAGAAACTGGAACTTGTAAAAGAAGTGAATAGGAGGCGAGGTGTCCCAGAAAATGAAATTAACATAACTGTGGATGCACGATACAACAGCAACACAATAGTTAGTAAAAAGAAGCCTGGTCAGAATGCGACTCAAGTTTTTGCATTGGGAATAGAAACAATAACAGATAGAAAGTTTATTGTAGCTGCTGTTGTACAGAATAAGATGTGTTGGAAAGGGGCATGGCTTAGAGGGAAAGGCTTTCCAATAGAATGTCCTGGTCATGAAGAATGTACAGCAAATTTATACAGAGCTGCTGCCCTGTCAGAGTATGAGCTGGGAAAAGAGATGGGAAACCAGATAGGACTCCAGAAATGTCTGGTACGGTATGTGACCACAGATGGAGATGGACGTTCAGCTAAAGGTATTGAAGAAGCCCTTGCAGCTGTGGAACCAATGTGGAAAGTAGAAAGACTGGCAGACCATGTACATTTGGGACAGTCTCAATTCAGGGCCTCTTTGCGAGCTCAATACAGCCCGGGAATGTTCCATGGTAAAACCAAAGAGGAAAATAAACAACTTAAGACGGTGTTTAGCAAAGATCTAAAGTGCAGATGCTCCATGATACTAAAGAAGCTGATGGAGAAATATGACAAAAACATTAATGAAATAAGCAAAGACTTACCAAAAGTGCTCGATGCTACCCTCCGCTGCTATGATGGTGATTGCACCCAGTGTCCTGAATATTCCATTGTCTGCAAAGGTGATGATGCACTCAACTGGTGGAGTCGTTCACATTACTTGGCAACATACCAGATCACTGCCCTGCAAATGGATAAAACAGATAAATTTTTACTTCAAGAAATCCTGAAAATGAAATTAACTACAGCAGCTGTTGAAAGCATGAAACTTTATGACAATACCAACAAAAATGAAGGAGTTCATAGAGCACTGAGTGTAAATTTGCCCAAAAATGTTATTTACTCCAAAAATATGGAAGGACGACTTGCTTCAGGAGTACATAGAAACAACAACATGCCGGGAACCTCAACACAACTTAAATGTACGAATCTAGGAGTAGAACTTTCAGAACGAAGTAAACGTTACCTCAAGAAAATGGACACTGACTTTACATATAACCAAGATTATATACTAAGACCAGAAGTTCAAAAAAGGAGATTGCAGCAGAATGCAGAAAGGCTTGCAGAGCACAAGACATGGAGAGAACTGAATAAAAAGCATGACTATTACTGCAAAGGTCAACTAGATCCACAGCCTGCCTTACAGTTCCAGGACCATGACAGCTACTGCAAACCAAAACTTCCAAGACCTGCTGCAGACTGAGATACCAGAGCCACCAGCCAACAGAATCATAAAAGGTCCTTTTAAGGGCCACCCAAATATTAAAAAAAGAATCTAAAGTTGTTGTACAGTAGTTTCCAAATTTCTTTTCCTTTTTTCCTCCCATTCTGATAACAAAATATATTTTTTTTGCCCGCCCCAGAAAAAAAAAAAGAAGTAAAATTAAAAATATAGAAGTACCCGATAATCATTTTACCCAAATTATTATTGTCCATTTTCAACTCCACTCTGCATGGAGGGAGGGGATCTGGGTGGCCCAAGCAGGAACTGGTTGAAACGCATGACTGCCGGCTGTTGTTGAAACCATGAGGTTCCAACGACAGATGTTCGACAGCAATGCATTTCGAATTGTGGCACAGGTGCGAAACATCATCAGTTTTATCAATAATGATATTCTGATGATGCACCATGTAGGCAAGCCTGTGCACATGCATTTGTCTCCACCCCCTGGCATCTGGAAATTTACAATTAATAACTCCATATTTGCCATTAGGTGTACATAAACCTGTCCAAATTTGACACTGCCCATTATAGCCAGGGGCAGAGCTTTCTGTTAATTTCTGACTATATTTCAAATAAAATGCATCCATTTTGAAGATGTGATGTTTTGTAAGACAATAGAGTAGTAATATATTATTAAAATATAAAAAGGGTCCAACATTATTGACAGAAAGGGCTGAAACTGGGGTCAAAGGGCTTTCAGTGCATCAAAATGGCCAAAAATGCCTTAAATTGCATAATATTGCCAGTTTAAAATTAAAATTGATTAAAATTACAATAAAACAATAATATTTATCATTTGAAGTGACTTTCTGCCAAAAAAGTTGGCCCTTTCTTCATTTTCAAGAATTTGGGTATCAGCCTCTTAGACCCTTATTCTTCAATTAAATGCCAAAAAAATTAGCATGCATTAAGTTTATTCTATATCGAACCAGCATACAAAATTTCAAATCAATCCGACAAGTTTTATGGTAGTCCTGATTCTTTTAATAACACTACCCTCATGTTAAAATTTACAGGAATTTTATGGCAGGAAATTTACAAAACATGTATCTACTAGAAAAAGTTAAAGTTTAATAACTTTCTTGTTAAACAAGATATTTTAAAAAAGTAAGGTGTCTGTAGCAGCTAAATGGCTAAATTTCAAGAATTTGAAAGAAATTTTTTTAAAAATCATGTTTTTTAAATAAAAATTGGGTTTTTTCAAAAATTCTTGTTTTTTTAGCTAAATTAAATTAAATAAAATTCCTTTAAAAATACTTAAATACAAAACTCACTTTCAAAACTTATCTTAAAAATAAGCTTATCTTATCTTTAATAAGTAAAATATAACTCAAACAATAATTAGACAAAATTCACAGGTACTTGACTTGTTTACCTGAGGTACCAATATTCATGTGAAACACCAGGTCATGTTACATGTAATAAAAATTTCAAACTAGTGTAATTTCTTTATTCCTTGAAATATCACATTCAAATAAACTTTTTATTGAAGTTTAACTATTTGTTTATTTTTATCAATAAAGAGATTTAAATATTTAAAAGATTTTTGTAAGAATTTTTTTTATTAAAAAATACATCCACATGATCAAATTTGACAACAAAAATTATTTA
Organism: Mytilus trossulus; assembly: GCF_036588685.1. Classification (NCBI taxonomy): domain Eukaryota; kingdom Metazoa; phylum Mollusca; class Bivalvia; order Mytilida; family Mytilidae; genus Mytilus; species Mytilus trossulus. The sequence goes on along the minus strand of NC_086373.1, from coordinate 22,323,796 downwards.
AAAAGTTAATTGAAAACATCCAATATGCTTTCTTGTTAAATTAATTACTCAATAAATTATTAAGAAACATATTTTCATAGATTTGATCAAACAATC
>NC_086373.1:22302258-22323600 GCF_036588685.1 Mytilus trossulus | reverse complement strand
GATGTACATATTTGTTCTTTGATGCAATATGTGGTATGGTGTTACAGAGACCCACCTTCTGAGGCAACTCTAAATTAAGTGTTTTCTTAACAGTATCCAGTTAAGCCAATTATTTCATTTTCAGGGGTCCAGATTAAGATTGTTTGATCAAATCTATGAAAATATGTTTCTTAATAATTTATTGAGTAATTAATTTAACAAGAAAGCATATTGGATGTTTTCAATTAACTTTTAAATAATTTTTGTTGTCAAATTTGATCATGTGGATGTATTTTTTAATAAAAAAAAATTCTTACAAAAATCTTTTAAAATATTTAAATCTCTTTATTGATAAAAATAAACAAATAGTTAAACTTCGATAAAAAGTTTATTTGAATATGATATTTCAAGGAATAAAGAAATTACACTAGTTTGAAATTTTTATTACATGTAACATGACTGGTGTTTCACATGAATATTGGTACCTCAGGTAACAAGTCAAGTACCTGTGAATTTTGTCTAATTATTGTTTGAGTTATATTTTACTTATTAAAGATAAGATAAGCTTATTTTTAAGATAAGTTTTGAAAGTGAGTTTTGTATTTAAGTATTTTTAAAGGAATTTTATTTAATTTAATTTAGCTAAAAAAACAAGAATTTTTGAAAAAAACCAATTTTTATTTTAAAAAACATGATTTTTTTAAAAATTCTTTCAAATTCTTGAATTTAGCCATTTAGCTGCTACAGACACCTTACTTTTTTAAAAATATCTTGTTTAACAAGAAAGTTATTAAACTTTAACTTTTTCTAGTAGATACATGTTTTGTAAATTTCCTGCCATAAAATTCCTGTAAATTTTAACATGAGGGTAGTGTTATTAAAAGAATCAGGACTACCATAAAACTTGTCGGATTGATTTGAAATTTTGTATGCTGGTTCGATATAGAATAAACTTAATGCATGCTAATTTTTTGGCATTTAATTGACGAATATAGTTCCCTTTAATTAAGGTGTATTCTTTCTTTATTTTTTTTCTTGGCCTTTCTCATTGATTATTTAGTTTTTATGGGTTGGAAATGAAAGAAGATAGGTGAAATAAACTTTTGGTTGTTGTATTTTAACTTATTTTGATATGGAAAGAGTGATTAGGCTAAGTGCAAAAAGGTGATATTTACAGTTTTCGGAACATCTCTTGACTTGTCAATAGGGGTAGGGATGTGTATTGGCTAATTTTGTAAAAGTGATTGCTTCAATCTTTCTGAATTTTGGATATACTTTTGGACAGGTACTATACATTACACACACAAAAGATTGGACAAAAGTGCATGGTGCAAATTTTTAATGTGACAAAAAGTTATAAAGAACTAATAGAGGAATTAATTGTGGTCTGTGGCCTAAGAGGCTGATACCCAAATTCTTGAAAATGAAGAAAGGGCCAACTTTTTTGGCAGAAAGTCACTTCAAATGATAAATATTATTGTTTTATTGTAATTTTAATCAATTTTAATTTTTAAACTGGCAATATTATGCAATTTAAGGCATTTTTGGCCATTTTGATGCACTGAAAGCCCTTTGACCCCAGTTTCAGCCCTTTCTGTCAATAATGTTGGACCCTTTTTATATTTTAATAATATATTACTACTCTATTGTCTTACAAAACATCACATCTTCAAATGGATGCATTTTATTTGAAATATAGTCAGAAATTAACAGAAAGCTCTGCCCCTGGCTATAATGGGCAGTGTCAAATTTGGACAGGTTTATGTACACCTAATGGCAAATATGGAGTTATTAATTGTAAATTTCCAGATGCCAGGGGGTGGAGACAAATGCATGTGCACAGGCTTGCCTACATGGTGCATCATCAGAATATCATTATTGATAAAACTGATGATGTTTCGCACCTGTGCCACAATTCCAAATGCATTGCTGTCGAACATCTGTCGTTGGAACCTCATGGTTTCAACAACAGCCGGCAGTCATGCGTTTCAACCAGTTCCTGCTTGGGCCACCCAGATCCCCTCCCTCCATGCAGAGTGGAGTTGAAAATGGACAATAATAATTTGGGTAAAATGATTATCGGGTACTTCTATATTTTTAATTTTACTTCTTTTTTTTTTTCTGGGGCGGGCAAAAAAAATATATTTTGTTATCAGAATGGAGGAAAAAAGGAAAAGAAATTTGGAAACTACTGTACAACAACTTTAGATTCTTTTTTTAATATTTGGGTGGCCCTTAAAAGGACCTTTTATGATTCTGTTGGCTGGTGGCTCTGGTATCTCAGTCTGCAGCAGGTCTTGGAAGTTTTGGTTTGCAGTAGCTGTCATGGTCCTGGAACTGTAAGGCAGGCTGTGGATCTAGTTGACCTTTGCAGTAATAGTCATGCTTTTTATTCAGTTCTCTCCATGTCTTGTGCTCTGCAAGCCTTTCTGCATTCTGCTGCAATCTCCTTTTTTGAACTTCTGGTCTTAGTATATAATCTTGGTTATATGTAAAGTCAGTGTCCATTTTCTTGAGGTAACGTTTACTTCGTTCTGAAAGTTCTACTCCTAGATTCGTACATTTAAGTTGTGTTGAGGTTCCCGGCATGTTGTTGTTTCTATGTACTCCTGAAGCAAGTCGTCCTTCCATATTTTTGGAGTAAATAACATTTTTGGGCAAATTTACACTCAGTGCTCTATGAACTCCTTCATTTTGTTGGTATTGTCATAAAGTTTCATGCTTTCAACAGCTGCTGTAGTTAATTTCATTTTCAGGATTTCTTGAAGTAAAAATTTATCTGTTTTATCCATTTGCAGGGCAGTGATCTGGTATGTTGACAAGTAATGTGAACGACTCCACCAGTTGAGTGCATCATCACCTTTGCAGACAATGGAATATTCAGGACACTGGGTGCAATCACCATCATAGCAGCGGAGGGTAGCATCGAGCACTTTTGGTAAGTCTTTGCTTATTTCATTAATGTTTTTGTCATATTTCTCCATCAGCTTCTTTAGTATCATGGAGCATCTGCACTTTAGATCTTTGCTAAACACCGTCTTAAGTTGTTTATTTTCCTCTTTGGTTTTACCATGGAACATTCCCGGGCTGTATTGAGCTCGCAAAGAGGCCCTGAATTGAGACTGTCCCAAATGTACATGGTCTGCCAGTCTTTCTACTTTCCACATTGGTTCCACAGCTGCAAGGGCTTCTTCAATACCTTTAGCTGAACGTCCATCTCCATCTGTGGTCACATACCGTACCAGACATTTCTGGAGTCCTATCTGGTTTCCCATCTCTTTTCCCAGCTCATACTCTGACAGGGCAGCAGCTCTGTATAAATTTGCTGTACATTCTTCATGACCAGGACATTCTATTGGAAAGCCTTTCCCTCTAAGCCATGCCCCTTTCCAACACATCTTATTCTGTACAACAGCAGCTACAATAAACTTTCTATCTGTTATTGTTTCTATTCCCAATGCAAAAACTTGAGTCGCATTCTGACCAGGCTTCTTTTTACTAACTATTGTGTTGCTGTTGTATCGTGCATCCACAGTTATGTTAATTTCATTTTCTGGGACACCTCGCCTCCTATTCACTTCTTTTACAAGTTCCAGTTTCTGTGCCATGTCTGTTTTGTTCAGCTTGACCATTTCAGCTGCTACTCTGCTGGATGTGCGTTGCATACTGCTTCTACATGGTGGTGGTGTGTCTATTCCTGCAAGTAGTTGCTGCACTGTTGTATTTCCAATTGGACAGTCCTGCAAAGCAGATGCTAGGGCTACATTTGGTTGTCCTGGGTTGGGTCCTGGTTTGCCATTAGCTATTTCCTTGTACATCTTCATTCTGTCTCCAATAAAACCACAGGCTATGCATTTTAAGGTAAACTGCCAGCAAGTTCCCCACTTTTTCTGTTCATAATAGTCAGCAATAAACATAGGACAGGATGGTGAGTCCACTTGGTGCTTATAAATATTAGTGTTGATCAAGCTTATATTTAGTTGACTGTCTATACACCTCATGCCAGAATGTAATTCTTTATTTTCTTCTCTTTTCAGGTCAGCATTATCGAGCGGTCGAAGTGTACAGATGTTACCAGTCGTCTCCATTTTGCAGTCAGACGATTTAAAAGTTTGCCGCACATAGGAAGTACTTGCACTAGCTGATTCAGGGATCTGTATTGACGTCTGGCTTCTGCTTCTACCACTGGATTTGCCTGCTTGGAAGCATCCAGGATTTCTTGGAGAGTTGTCTTTCTTTGACCATTTCTTGGTATGACCTTTAGTGAACATTTTGAAAAATTAAACTGGATCAGTTATATCCCAACTTGGACTAATGGCATAAAATTTGGACACCCTGATATTTATAATAAAGTGATGTACAATATCTGCTTTGATGTACATATTTGTTCTTTGATGCAATATGTGGTATGGTGTTACAGAGACCACCTTCTGAGGCAACTCTAAATTAAGTGTTTTCTTAACAGTATCCAGTTAAGCCAATTATTTCATTTTCAGGGGTCCAGATTAAGATTGTTTGATCAAATCTATGAAAATATGTTTCTTAATAATTTATTGAGTAATTAATTTAACAAGAAAGCATATTGGATGTTTTCAATTAACTTTTTAAATAATTTTTGTTGTCAAATTTGATCATGTGGATGTATTTTTTAATAAAAAAAAATTCTTACAAAAATCTTTTAAAATATTTAAATCTCTTTATTGATAAAAATAAACAAATAGTTAAACTTCGATAAAAAGTTTATTTGAATATGATATTTCAAGGAATAAAGAAATTACACTAGTTTGAAATTTTTATTACATGTAACATGACCTGGTGTTTCACATGAATATTGGTACCTCAGGTAAACAAGTCAAGTACCTGTGAATTTTGTCTAATTATTGTTTGAGTTATATTTTACTTATTAAAGATAAGATAAGCTTATTTTTAAGATAAGTTTTGAAAGTGAGTTTTGTATTTAAGTATTTTTAAAGGAATTTTATTTAATTTAATTTAGCTAAAAAAACAAGAATTTTTGAAAAAAACCAATTTTTATTTTAAAAAACATGATTTTTTTAAAAATTTCTTTCAAATTCTTGAAATTTAGCCATTTAGCTGCTACAGACACCTTACTTTTTAAAATATCTTGTTTAACAAGAAAGTTATTAAACTTTAACTTTTTCTAGTAGATACATGTTTTGTAAATTTCCTGCCATAAAATTCCTGTAAATTTTAACATGAGGGTAGTGTTATTAAAAGAATCAGGACTACCATAAAACTTGTCGGATTGATTTGAAATTTTGTATGCTGGTTCGATATAGAATAAACTTAATGCATGCTAATTTTTTTGGCATTTAATTGACGAATATAGTTCCCTTTAATTAAGGTGTATTCTTTCTTTATTTTTTTTCTTGGCCTTTCTCATTGATTATTTAGTTTTTATGGGTTGGAAATGAAAGAAGATAGGTGAAATAAACTTTTGGTTGTTGTATTTTAACTTATTTTGATATGGAAAGAGTGATTAGGCTAAGTGCAAAAAGGTGATATTTACAGTTTTCGGAACATCTCTTGACTTGTCAATAGGGGTAGGGATGTGTATTGGCTAATTTTGTAAAAGTGATTGCTTCAATCTTTCTGAATTTTGGATATACTTTTGGACAGGTACTATACATTACACACACAAAAGATTGGACAAAAGTGCATGGTGCAAATTTTTTAATGTGACAAAAAGTTATAAAGAACTAATAGAGGAATTAATTGTGGTCTGTGGCCTAAGAGGCTGATACCCAAATTCTTGAAAATGAAGAAAGGGCCAACTTTTTTGGCAGAAAGTCACTTCAAATGATAAATATTATTGTTTTATTGTAATTTTAATCAATTTTAATTTTTAAACTGGCAATATTATGCAATTTAAGGCATTTTTGGCCATTTTGATGCACTGAAAGCCCTTTGACCCCAGTTTCAGCCCTTTCTGTCAATAATGTTGGACCCTTTTTATATTTTAATAATATTACTACTCTATTGTCTTACAAAACATCACATCTTCAAAATGGATGCATTTTATTTGAAATATAGTCAGAAATTAACAGAAAGCTCTGCCCCTGGCTATAATGGGCAGTGTCAAATTTGGACAGGTTTATGTACACCTAATGGCAAATATGGAGTTATTAATTGTAAATTTCCAGATGCCAGGGGGTGGAGACAAATGCATGTGCACAGGCTTGCCTACATGGTGCATCATCAGAATATCATTATTGATAAAACTGATGATGTTTCGCACCTGTGCCACAATTCCAAATGCATTGCTGTCGAACATCTGTCGTTGGAACCTCATGGTTTCAACAACAGCCGGCAGTCATGCGTTTCAACCAGTTCCTGCTTGGGCCACCCAGATCCCCTCCCTCCATGCAGAGTGGAGTTGAAAATGGACAATAATAATTTGGGTAAAATGATTATCGGGTACTTCTATATTTTTAATTTTACTTCTTTTTTTTTTTCTGGGGCGGGCAAAAAAAATATATTTTGTTATCAGAATGGGAGGAAAAAAGGAAAAGAAATTTGGAAACTACTGTACAACAACTTTAGATTCTTTTTTTAATATTTGGGTGGCCCTTAAAAGGACCTTTTATGATTCTGTTGGCTGGTGGCTCTGGTATCTCAGTCTGCAGCAGGTCTTGGAAGTTTTGGTTTGCAGTAGCTGTCATGGTCCTGGAACTGTAAGGCAGGCTGTGGATCTAGTTGACCTTTGCAGTAATAGTCATGCTTTTTATTCAGTTCTCTCCATGTCTTGTGCTCTGCAAGCCTTTCTGCATTCTGCTGCAATCTCCTTTTTTGAACTTCTGGTCTTAGTATATAATCTTGGTTATATGTAAAGTCAGTGTCCATTTTCTTGAGGTAACGTTTACTTCGTTCTGAAAGTTCTACTCCTAGATTCGTACATTTAAGTTGTGTTGAGGTTCCCGGCATGTTGTTGTTTCTATGTACTCCTGAAGCAAGTCGTCCTTCCATATTTTTGGAGTAAATAACATTTTTGGGCAAATTTACACTCAGTGCTCTATGAACTCCTTCATTTTTGTTGGTATTGTCATAAAGTTTCATGCTTTCAACAGCTGCTGTAGTTAATTTCATTTTCAGGATTTCTTGAAGTAAAAATTTATCTGTTTTATCCATTTGCAGGGCAGTGATCTGGTATGTTGACAAGTAATGTGAACGACTCCACCAGTTGAGTGCATCATCACCTTTGCAGACAATGGAATATTCAGGACACTGGGTGCAATCACCATCATAGCAGCGGAGGGTAGCATCGAGCACTTTTGGTAAGTCTTTGCTTATTTCATTAATGTTTTTGTCATATTTCTCCATCAGCTTCTTTAGTATCATGGAGCATCTGCACTTTAGATCTTTGCTAAACACCGTCTTAAGTTGTTTATTTTCCTCTTTGGTTTTACCATGGAACATTCCCGGGCTGTATTGAGCTCGCAAAGAGGCCCTGAATTGAGACTGTCCCAAATGTACATGGTCTGCCAGTCTTTCTACTTTCCACATTGGTTCCACAGCTGCAAGGGCTTCTTCAATACCTTTAGCTGAACGTCCATCTCCATCTGTGGTCACATACCGTACCAGACATTTCTGGAGTCCTATCTGGTTTCCCATCTCTTTTCCCAGCTCATACTCTGACAGGGCAGCAGCTCTGTATAAATTTGCTGTACATTCTTCATGACCAGGACATTCTATTGGAAAGCCTTTCCCTCTAAGCCATGCCCCTTTCCAACACATCTTATTCTGTACAACAGCAGCTACAATAAACTTTCTATCTGTTATTGTTTCTATTCCCAATGCAAAAACTTGAGTCGCATTCTGACCAGGCTTCTTTTTACTAACTATTGTGTTGCTGTTGTATCGTGCATCCACAGTTATGTTAATTTCATTTTCTGGGACACCTCGCCTCCTATTCACTTCTTTTACAAGTTCCAGTTTCTGTGCCATGTCTGTTTTGTTCAGCTTGACCATTTCAGCTGCTACTCTGCTGGATGTGCGTTGCATACTGCTTCTACATGGTGGTGGTGTGTCTATTCCTGCAAGTAGTTGCTGCACTGTTGTATTTCCAATTGGACAGTCCTGCAAAGCAGATGCTAGGGCTACATTTGGTTGTCCTGGGTTGGGTCCTGGTTTGCCATTAGCTATTTCCTTGTACATCTTCATTCTGTCTCCAATAAAACCACAGGCTATGCATTTTAAGGTAAACTGCCAGCAAGTTCCCCACTTTTTCTGTTCATAATAGTCAGCAATAAACATAGGACAGGATGGTGAGTCCACTTGGTGCTTATAAATATTAGTGTTGATCAAGCTTATATTTAGTTGACTGTCTATACACCTCATGCCAGAATGTAATTCTTTATTTTCTTCTCTTTTCAGGTCAGCATTATCGAGCGGTCGAAGTGTACAGATGTTACCAGTCGTCTCCATTTTGCAGTCAGACGATTTAAAAGTTTGCCGCACATAGGAAGTACTTGCACTAGCTGATTCAGGGATCTGTATTGACGTCTGGCTTCTGCTTCTACCACTGGATTTGCCTGCTTGGAAGCATCCAGGATTTCTTGGAGAGTTGTCTTTCTTTGACCATTTCTTGGTATGACCTTTAGTGAACATTTTGAAAAATTAAACTGGATCAGTTATATCCCAACTTGGACTAATGGCATAAAATTTGGACACCCTGATATTTATAATAAAGTGATGTACAATATCTGCTTTGATGTACATATTTGTTCTTTGATGCAATATGTGGTATGGTGTTACAGAGACCACCTTCTGAGGCAACTCTAAATTAAGTGTTTTCTTAACAGTATCCAGTTAAGCCAATTATTTCATTTTCAGGGGTCCAGATTAAGATTGTTTGATCAAATCTATGAAAATATGTTTCTTAATAATTTATTGAGTAATTAATTTAACAAGAAAGCATATTGGATGTTTTCAATTAACTTTTTAAATAATTTTTGTTGTCAAATTTGATCATGTGGATGTATTTTTTAATAAAAAAAAATTCTTACAAAAATCTTTTAAAATATTTAAATCTCTTTATTGATAAAAATAAACAAATAGTTAAACTTCGATAAAAAGTTTATTTGAATATGATATTTCAAGGAATAAAGAAATTACACTAGTTTGAAATTTTTATTACATGTAACATGACCTGGTGTTTCACATGAATATTGGTACCTCAGGTAAACAAGTCAAGTACCTGTGAATTTTGTCTAATTATTGTTTGAGTTATATTTTACTTATTAAAGATAAGATAAGCTTATTTTTAAGATAAGTTTTGAAAGTGAGTTTTGTATTTAAGTATTTTTAAAGGAATTTTATTTAATTTAATTTAGCTAAAAAAACAAGAATTTTTGAAAAAAAACCAATTTTTATTTTAAAAAACATGATTTTTTTAAAAATTTCTTTCAAATTCTTGAAATTTAGCCATTTAGCTGCTACAGACACCTTACTTTTTTAAAATATCTTGTTTAACAAGAAAGTTATTAAACTTTAACTTTTTCTAGTAGATACATGTTTTGTAAATTTCCTGCCATAAAATTCCTGTAAATTTTAACATGAGGGTAGTGTTATTAAAAGAATCAGGACTACCATAAAACTTGTCGGATTGATTTGAAATTTTGTATGCTGGTTCGATATAGAATAAACTTAATGCATGCTAATTTTTTTGGCATTTAATTGACGAATATAGTTCCCTTTAATTAAGGTGTATTCTTTCTTTATTTTTTTTCTTGGCCTTTCTCATTGATTATTTAGTTTTTATGGGTTGGAAATGAAAGAAGATAGGTGAAATAAACTTTTGGTTGTTGTATTTTAACTTATTTTGATATGGAAAGAGTGATTAGGCTAAGTGCAAAAAGGTGATATTTACAGTTTTCGGAACATCTCTTGACTTGTCAATAGGGGTAGGGATGTGTATTGGCTAATTTTGTAAAAGTGATTGCTTCAATCTTTCTGAATTTTGGATATACTTTTGGACAGGTACTATACATTACACACACAAAAGATTGGACAAAAGTGCATGGTGCAAATTTTTTAATGTGACAAAAAGTTATAAAGAACTAATAGAGGAATTAATTGTGGTCTGTGGCCTAAGAGGCTGATACCCAAATTCTTGAAAATGAAGAAAGGGCCAACTTTTTTGGCAGAAAGTCACTTCAAATGATAAATATTATTGTTTTATTGTAATTTTAATCAATTTTAATTTTTAAACTGGCAATATTATGCAATTTAAGGCATTTTTGGCCATTTTGATGCACTGAAAGCCCTTTGACCCCAGTTTCAGCCCTTTCTGTCAATAATGTTGGACCCTTTTTATATTTTAATAATATATTACTACTCTATTGTCTTACAAAACATCACATCTTCAAAATGGATGCATTTTATTTGAAATATAGTCAGAAATTAACAGAAAGCTCTGCCCCTGGCTATAATGGGCAGTGTCAAATTTGGACAGGTTTATGTACACCTAATGGCAAATATGGAGTTATTAATTGTAAATTTCCAGATGCCAGGGGGTGGAGACAAATGCATGTGCACAGGCTTGCCTACATGGTGCATCATCAGAATATCATTATTGATAAAACTGATGATGTTTCGCACCTGTGCCACAATTCCAAATGCATTGCTGTCGAACATCTGTCGTTGGAACCTCATGGTTTCAACAACAGCCGGCAGTCATGCGTTTCAACCAGTTCCTGCTTGGGCCACCCAGATCCCCTCCCTCCATGCAGAGTGGAGTTGAAAATGGACAATAATAATTTGGGTAAAATGATTATCGGGTACTTCTATATTTTTAATTTTACTTCTTTTTTTTTTTCTGGGGCGGGCAAAAAAAATATATTTTGTTATCAGAATGGGAGGAAAAAAGGAAAAGAAATTTGGAAACTACTGTACAACAACTTTAGATTCTTTTTTTAATATTTGGGTGGCCCTTAAAAGGACCTTTTATGATTCTGTTGGCTGGTGGCTCTGGTATCTCAGTCTGCAGCAGGTCTTGGAAGTTTTGGTTTGCAGTAGCTGTCATGGTCCTGGAACTGTAAGGCAGGCTGTGGATCTAGTTGACCTTTGCAGTAATAGTCATGCTTTTTATTCAGTTCTCTCCATGTCTTGTGCTCTGCAAGCCTTTCTGCATTCTGCTGCAATCTCCTTTTTTGAACTTCTGGTCTTAGTATATAATCTTGGTTATATGTAAAGTCAGTGTCCATTTTCTTGAGGTAACGTTTACTTCGTTCTGAAAGTTCTACTCCTAGATTCGTACATTTAAGTTGTGTTGAGGTTCCCGGCATGTTGTTGTTTCTATGTACTCCTGAAGCAAGTCGTCCTTCCATATTTTTGGAGTAAATAACATTTTTGGGCAAATTTACACTCAGTGCTCTATGAACTCCTTCATTTTTGTTGGTATTGTCATAAAGTTTCATGCTTTCAACAGCTGCTGTAGTTAATTTCATTTTCAGGATTTCTTGAAGTAAAAATTATCTGTTTTATCCATTTGCAGGGCAGTGATCTGGTATGTTGACAAGTAATGTGAACGACTCCACCAGTTGAGTGCATCATCACCTTTGCAGACAATGGAATATTCAGGACACTGGGTGCAATCACCATCATAGCAGCGGAGGGTAGCATCGAGCACTTTTGGTAAGTCTTTGCTTATTTCATTAATGTTTTTGTCATATTTCTCCATCAGCTTCTTTAGTATCATGGAGCATCTGCACTTTAGATCTTTGCTAAACACCGTCTTAAGTTGTTTATTTTCCTCTTTGGTTTTACCATGGAACATTCCCGGGCTGTATTGAGCTCGCAAAGAGGCCCTGAATTGAGACTGTCCCAAATGTACATGGTCTGCCAGTCTTTCTACTTTCCACATTGGTTCCACAGCTGCAAGGGCTTCTTCAATACCTTTAGCTGAACGTCCATCTCCATCTGTGGTCACATACCGTACCAGACATTTCTGGAGTCCTATCTGGTTTCCCATCTCTTTTCCCAGCTCATACTCTGACAGGGCAGCAGCTCTGTATAAATTTGCTGTACATTCTTCATGACCAGGACATTCTATTGGAAAGCCTTTCCCTCTAAGCCATGCCCCTTTCCAACACATCTTATTCTGTACAACAGCAGCTACAATAAACTTTCTATCTGTTATTGTTTCTATTCCAATGCAAAAACTTGAGTCGCATTCTGACCAGGCTTCTTTTTACTAACTATTGTGTTGCTGTTGTATCGTGCATCCACAGTTATGTTAATTTCATTTTCTGGGACACCTCGCCTCCTATTCACTTCTTTTACAAGTTCCAGTTTCTGTGCCATGTCTGTTTTGTTCAGCTTGACCATTTCAGCTGCTACTCTGCTGGATGTGCGTTGCATACTGCTTCTACATGGTGGTGGTGTGTCTATTCCTGCAAGTAGTTGCTGCACTGTTGTATTTCCAATTGGACAGTCCTGCAAAGCAGATGCTAGGGCTACATTTGGTTGTCCTGGGTTGGGTCCTGGTTTGCCATTAGCTATTTCCTTGTACATCTTCATTCTGTCTCCAATAAAACCACAGGCTATGCATTTTAAGGTAAACTGCCAGCAAGTTCCCCACTTTTTCTGTTCATAATAGTCAGCAATAAACATAGGACAGGATGGTGAGTCCACTTGGTGCTTATAAATATTAGTGTTGATCAAGCTTATATTTAGTTGACTGTCTATACACCTCATGCCAGAATGTAATTCTTTATTTTCTTCTCTTTTCAGGTCAGCATTATCGAGCGGTCGAAGTGTACAGATGTTACCAGTCGTCTCCATTTTGCAGTCAGACGATTTAAAAGTTTGCCGCACATAGGAAGTACTTGCACTAGCTGATTCAGGGATCTGTATTGACGTCTGGCTTCTGCTTCTACCACTGGATTTGCCTGCTTGGAAGCATCCAGGATTTCTTGGAGAGTTGTCTTTCTTTGACCATTTCTTGGTATGACCTTTAGTGAACATTTTGAAAAATTAAACTGGATCAGTTATATCCCAACTTGGACTAATGGCATAAAATTTGGACACCCTGATATTTATAATAAAGTGATGTACAATATCTGCTTTGATGTACATATTTGTTCTTTGATGCAATATGTGGTATGGTGTTACAGAGACCACCTTCTGAGGCAACTCTAAATTAAGTGTTTTCTTAACAGTATCCAGTTAAGCCAATTATTTCATTTTCAGGGGTCCAGATTAAGATTGTTTGATCAAATCTATGAAAATATGTTTCTTAATAATTTATTGAGTAATTAATTTAACAAGAAAGCATATTGGATGTTTTCAATTAACTTTTTAAATAATTTTTGTTGTCAAATTTGATCATGTGGATGTATTTTTTAATAAAAAAAAATTCTTACAAAAATCTTTTAAAATATTTAAATCTCTTTATTGATAAAAATAAACAAATAGTTAAACTTCGATAAAAAGTTTATTTGAATATGATATTTCAAGGAATAAAGAAATTACACTAGTTTGAAATTTTTATTACATGTAACATGACCTGGTGTTTCACATGAATATTGGTACCTCAGGTAAACAAGTCAAGTACCTGTGAATTTTGTCTAATTATTGTTTGAGTTATATTTTACTTATTAAAGATAAGATAAGCTTATTTTTAAGATAAGTTTTGAAAGTGAGTTTTGTATTTAAGTATTTTTAAAGGAATTTTATTTAATTTAATTTAGCTAAAAAAACAAGAATTTTTGAAAAAAACCAATTTTTATTTTAAAAAACATGATTTTTTTAAAAATTTCTTTCAAATTCTTGAAATTTAGCCATTTAGCTGCTACAGACACCTTACTTTTTTAAAATATCTTGTTTAACAAGAAAGTTATTAAACTTTAACTTTTTCTAGTAGATACATGTTTTGTAAATTTCCTGCCATAAAATTCCTGTAAATTTTAACATGAGGGTAGTGTTATTAAAAGAATCAGGACTACCATAAAACTTGTCGGATTGATTTGAAATTTTGTATGCTGGTTCGATATAGAATAAACTTAATGCATGCTAATTTTTTTGGCATTTAATTGACGAATATAGTTCCCTTTAATTAAGGTGTATTCTTTCTTTATTTTTTTTCTTGGCCTTTCTCATTGATTATTTAGTTTTTATGGGTTGGAAATGAAAGAAGATAGGTGAAATAAACTTTTGGTTGTTGTATTTTAACTTATTTTGATATGGAAAGAGTGATTAGGCTAAGTGCAAAAAGGTGATATTTACAGTTTTCGGAACATCTCTTGACTTGTCAATAGGGGTAGGGATGTGTATTGGCTAATTTTGTAAAAGTGATTGCTTCAATCTTTCTGAATTTTGGATATACTTTTGGACAGGTACTATACATTACACACACAAAAGATTGGACAAAAGTGCATGGTGCAAATTTTTTAATGTGACAAAAAGTTATAAAGAACTAATAGAGGAATTAATTGTGGTCTGTGGCCTAAGAGGCTGATACCCAAATTCTTGAAATGAAGAAAGGGCCAACTTTTTTGGCAGAAAGTCACTTCAAATGATAAATATTATTGTTTTATTGTAATTTTAATCAATTTTAATTTTTTAAACTGGCAATATTATGCAATTTAAGGCATTTTTGGCCATTTGATGCACTGAAAGCCCTTTGACCCCAGTTTCAGCCCTTTCTGTCAATAATGTTGGACCCTTTTTATATTTTAATAATATATTACTACTCTATTGTCTTACAAAACATCACATCTTCAAAATGGATGCATTTTATTTGAAATATAGTCAGAAATTAACAGAAAGCTCTGCCCTGGCTATAATGGGCAGTGTCAAATTTGGACAGGTTTATGTACACCTAATGGCAAAAATGGAGTTATTAATTGTAAATTTCCAGATGCCAGGGGGTGGAGACAAATGCATGTGCACAGGCTTGCCTACATGGTGCATCATCAGAATATCATTATTGATAAAAACTGATGATGTTTCGCACCTGTGCCACAATTCCAAATGCATTGCTGTCGAACATCTGTCGTTGGAACCTCATGGTTTCAACAACAGCCGGCAGTCATGCGTTTCAACCAGTTCCTGCTTGGGCCACCCAGATCCCCTCCCTCCATGCAGAGTGGAGTTGAAAATGGACAATAATAATTTGGGTAAAATGATTATCGGGTACTTCTATATTTTTAATTTTACTTCTTTTTTTTTTCTGGGGCGGGCAAAAAAAATATATTTTGTTATCAGAATGGAGGAAAAAAGGAAAAGAAATTTGGAAACTACTGTACAACAACTTTAGATTCTTTTTTTAATATTTGGGTGGCCTTAAAAGGACCTTTATGATTCTGTTGGCTGGTGGCTCTGGTATCTCAGTCTGCAGCAGGTCTTGGAAGTTTTGGTTTGCAGTAGCTGTCATGGTCCTGGAACTGTAAGGCAGGCTGTGATCTAGTTGACCTTTGCAGTAATAGTCATGCTTTTTATTCAGTTCTCTCCATGTCTTGTGCTCTGCAAGCCTTTCTGCATTCTGCTGCAATCTCCTTTTTTGAACTTCTGGTCTTAGTATATAATCTTGGTTATATGTAAAGTCAGTGTCCATTTTCTTGAGGTAACGTTTACTTCGTTCTGAAAGTTCTACTCCTAGATTCGTACATTTAAGTTGTGTTGAGGTTCCCGGCATGTTGTTGTTTCTATGTACTCCTGAAGCAAGTCGTCCTTCCATATTTTTGGAGTAAATAACATTTTTGGGCAAATTTACACTCAGTGCTCTATGAACTCCTTCATTTTTGTTGGTATTGTCATAAAGTTTCATGCTTTCAACAGCTGCTGTAGTTAATTTCCTTTTCAGGATTTCTTGAAGTAAAAATTTATCTGTTTTATCATTTGCAGGGCCAGTGATCTGGTATGTTGACAAGTAATGTGAACGACTCCACCAGTTGAGTGCATCATCACCTTTGCAGACAATGGAATATTCAGGACACTGGGTGCAATCACCATCATAGCAGCGGAGGGTAGCATCGAGCACTTTTGGTAAGTCTTTGCTTATTTCATTAATGTTTTTGTCATATTTCTCCATCAGCTTCTTTAGTATCATGGAGCATCTGCACTTTAGATCTTTGCTAAACACCGTCTTAAGTTGTTTATTTTCCTCTTTGGTTTTACCATGGAACATTCCCGGGCTGTATTGAGCTCGCAAAGAGGCCCTGAATTGAGACTGTCCCAAATGTACATGGTCTGCCAGTCTTTCTACTTTCCACATTGGTTCCACAGCTGCAAGGGCTTCTTCAATACCTTTAGCTGAACGTCCATCTCCATCTGTGGTCACATACCGTACAGACATTTCTGGAGTCCTATCTGGTTTCCCATCTCTTTTCCCAGCTCATACTCTGACAGGGCAGCAGCTCTGTATAATTTGCTGTACATTCTTCATGACCAGGACATTCTATTGGAAAGCCTTTCCCTCTAAGCCATGCCCCTTTCAACACATCTTATTCTGTACAACAGCAGCTACAATAAACTTTCTATCTGTTATTGTTTCTATTCCCAATGCAAAAACTTGAGTCGCATTCTGACCAGGCTTCTTTTTACTACTATTGTGTTGCTGTTGTATCGTGCATCCACAGTTATGTTAATTTCATTTTCTGGGACACCTCGCCTCCTATTCACTTCTTTTACAAGTTCCAGTTTCTGTGCCATGTCTGTTTTGTTCAGCTTGACCATTTCAGCTGCTACTCTGCTGGATGTGCGTTGCATACTGCTTCTACATGGTGGTGGTGTGTCTATTCCTGCAAGTAGTTGCTGCCACTGTTGTATTTCCAATTGGACAGTCCTGCAAAGCAGATGCTAGGGCTACATTTGGTTGTCCTGGGTTGGGTCCTGGTTTGCCATTAGCTATTTCCTTGTACATCTTCATTCTGTCTCCAATAAAACCACAGGCTATGGCATTTTAAGGTAAACTGCCAGCAAGTTCCCCACTTTTTCTGTTCATAATAGTCAGCAATAAACATAGGACAGGATGGTGAGTCCACTTGGTGCTTATAAATATTAGTGTTGATCAAGCTTATATTTAGTTGACTGTCTATACACCTCATGCCAGAATGTAATTCTTTATTTTCTTCTCTTTTCAGGTCAGCATTATCGAGCGGTCGAAGTGTACAGATGTTACCAGTCGTCTCCATTTTGCAGTCAGACGATTTAAAAGTTTGCCGCACATAGAAGTACTTGCACTAGCTGATTCAGGGATCTGTATTGACGTCTGGCTTCTGCTTTCTACCACTGATTTGCCTGCTTGGAAGCATCCAGGATTTCTTGGAGAGTTGTCTTTCTTGACCATTTCTTGGTATGACCTTTAGTGAACATTTTGAAAAATTAAACTGGATCAGTTATATCCCAACTTGGACTAATGGCATAAAATTTGGACACCCTGATATTTATAATAAAGTGATGTACAATATCTGCTTTGATGTACATATTTGTTCTTTGATGCAATATGTGGTATGGTGTTACAGAGACCACCTTCTGAGGCAACTCTAATTAAGTGTTTTCTTAACAGTATCCAGTTAAGCCAATTATTTCATTTTCAGGGGTCCAGATTAAGATTGTTTGATCAAATCTATGAAATATGTTTCTTAATAATTTATTGAGTAATTAATTTAACAAGAAAGCATATTGGATGTTTTCAATTAACTTTTTAAATAATTTTTGTTGTCAAATTTGATCATGTGGATGTATTTTTTAATAAAAAAAAATTCTTACAAAAATCTTTTAAAATATTTAAATCTCTTTATTGATAAAAATAAACAAATAGTTAAACTTCGATAAAAAGTTTATTTGAATATGATATTTCAAGGAATAAAGAAATTACACTAGTTTGAAATTTTTATTACATGTAACATGACCTGGTGTTTCACATGATTATTGGTACCTCAGGTAAACAAGTCAAGTACTGTGAATTTTGTCTAATTATTGTTTGAGTTATATTTTACTTATTAAAGATAAGATAAGCTTATTTTTAAGATACGTTTTGAAAGTGAGTTTTGTATTTAAGTATTTTTAAAGGAATTTTATTTAATTTAATTTAGCTAAAAAAACAGAATTTTTGCAAAAAAAACCAATTTTTATTTTAAAAAACATGATTTTTTTAAAAATTTCTTTCAAATTCTTGAAATTTAGCCATTAGCTGCTACAGACACCTTACTTTTTTAAAATATCTTGTTTAACAAGAAAGTTATTAAACTTTAACTTTTCTAGTAGATACATGTTTTGAAATTTCCTGCCATAAAATTCCTGTAATTTTAACATGAGGGTAGTGTTATTAAAAGAATCAGGACTACCATAAAACTTGTCGGATTGATTTGAAATTTTGTATGCTGGTTCGATATAGAATAAACTTAATGCATGCTAATTTTTTTTGGCATTTAATTGACGAATATAGTTCCCTTTAATTAAGGTGTATTCTTTCTTTATTTTTTTTCTTGGCCTTTCTCATTGATTATTTAGTTTTTATGGGTTGGAAATGAAAGAAGATAGGTGAAATAAACTTTTGGTTGTTGTATTTTAACTTATTTTGATATGGAAAGAGTGATTAGGCTAAGTGCAAAAAGGTGATATTTACAGTTTTCGGAACATCTCTTGACTTGTCAATAGGGGTAGGGATGTGTATTGGCTAATTTTGTAAAAGTGATTGCTTCAATCTTTCTGAATTTTGGATATACTTTTGGACAGGTACTATACATTACACACACAAAAGATTGGACAAAAGTGCATGGTGCAAATTTTTAATGTGACAAAAAGTTATAAAGAACTAATAGAGGAATAATGTGGTCTGTGGCCTAAGAGGCTGATACCCAAATTCTTGAAAATGAAGAAAGGGCCAACTTTTTGGCAGAAAGTCACTTCAAATGATAAATATATTGTTTTATTGTAATTTTAATCAATTTAATTTTTAAACTGGCAATATTATGCAATTTAAGGCATTTTTGGCCATTTTGATGCACTGAAAGCCCTTTGACCCCAGTTTCAGCCCTTTCTGTCAATAATGTTGGACCCTTTTTATATTTTAATAATATATTACTACTCTATTGTCTTACAAAACATCACATCTCAAAATGGATGCATTTTATTTGAAATATAGTCAGAAATTAACAGAAAGCTCTGCCCCCTGGCTATAATGGCAGTGTCAAATTTGGACAGGTTTATGTACACCTAATGGCAAATATGGAGTTATTAATTGTAAATTTCCAGATGCCAGGGGGTGGAGACAAATGCATGTGCACAGGCTTGCCTACATGGTGCATCATCAGAATATCATTATTGATAAAACTGATGATGTTTCGCACCTGTGCCACAATTCCAAATGCATTGCTGTCGAACATCTGTCGTTGGAACCTCATGGTTTCAACACAGCCGGCAGTCATGCGTTTCAACCAGTTCCTGCTGGGCCACCCAGATCCCCTCCCTCCATGCAGAGTGGAGTTGAAAATGGACAATAATAATTTGGGTAAAATGATTATCGGGTACTTCTATATTTTTAATTTTACTTCTTTTTTTTTTTCTGGGGCGGGCAAAAAAAATATATTTTGTTATCAGAATGGGAGGAAAAAAGGAAAAGAAATTTGGAACTACTGTACAACAACTTTAGATTCTTTTTTAATATTTGGGTGGCCCTTAAAAGGACCTTTTATGATTCTGTTGGCTGGTGGCTCTGGTATCTCAGTCTGCAAGCAGGTCTTGGAAGTTTTGGTTTGCAGTAGCTGTCATGGTCCTGGAACTGTAAGGCAGGCTGTGGATCTAGTTGACCTTTGCAGTAATAGTCATGCTTTTTATTCCAGTTCTCTCCATGTCTTGTGCTCTGCAAGCCTTTCTGCATTCTGCTGCAATCTCCTTTTTTGAACTTCTGGTCTTAGTATATAATCTTGGTTATATGTAAAGTCAGTGTCCATTTTCTTGAGGTAACGTTACTTCGTTCTGAAAGTTCTACTCTAGATTCGTACATTTAAGTTGTGTTGAGGTTCCCGGCATGTTGTTGTTTCTATGTACTCCTGAAGCAAGTCGTCCTTCATATTTTTGGAGTAAATAACATTTTTGGGCAAATTTACACTCAGTGCTCTATGAACTCCTTCATTTTTGTTGGTATTGTCATAAAGTTCATGCTTTCAACAGCTGCTGTAGTTAATTTCATTTTCAGGATTTCTTGAAGTAAAAATTTATCTGTTTTATCCATTTAATTTATCTGTTTTATCCATTTGCAGGGCAGTGATCTGGTATGTTGACAAGTAATGTGAACGACTCCACCAGTTGAGTGCATCATCACCTTTGCAGACAATGGAATTTCAGGACACTGGGTGCAATCACCATCATAGCAGCGGAGGGTAGCATCGAGCACTTTTGGTAAGTCTTTGCTTATTTCATTAATGTTTTTGTCATATTTCTCCATCAGCTTCTTTAGTATCATGGAGCATCTGCACTTTAGATCTTTGCTAAACACCGTCTTAAGTTGTTTATTTTCCTCTTTGGTTTTACCATGGAACATTCCCGGGCTGTATTGAGCTCGCAAAAGAGGCCCTGAATTGAGACTGTCCCAAATGTACATGGTCTGCCAGTCTTTCTACTTTCCACATTGGTTCCACAGCTGCAAGGGCTTCTTCAATACCTTTAGCTGAACGTCCATCTCCATCTGTGGTCACATACCGTACCAGACATTTCTGGAGTCCTATCTGGTTTCCCATCTCTTTTCCCAGCTCATACTCTGACAGGGGCAGCAGCTCTGTATAAATTTGCTGTACATTCTTCATGGACCAGGACATTCTATTGGAAAGCCTTTCCCTCTAAGCCATGCCCCCTTTCCAACACATCTTATTCTGTACAACAGCAGCTACAATAAACTGTCTAGTCTGTTATTGTTTCTATTCCCAATGCAAAAACTTGAGTCGCATTCTGACCAGGCTTCTTTTTACTAACTATTGTGTTGCTGTTGTATCGTGCATCCACAGTTATGTTAATTTCATTTTCTGGGACACCTCGCCTCCTATTCACGTTCTTTTACAAGTTCCAGTTTCTGTGCCATGTCTGTTTTGTTCAGCTTGACCATTTCAGCTGCTACTCTGCTGGATGTGCGTTGCATACTGCTTCTACATGGTGGTGGTGTGTCTATTCCTGCAAGTAGTTGCTGCACTGTTGTATTTCCAATTGGACAGTCCTGCAAAGCAGATGCTAGGGCTACATTTGGTTGTCCTGGGTTGGGTCCTGGTTTGCCATTAGCTATTTCCTTGTACATCTTCATTCTGGTCCTCCAATAAAACCACAGGCTATGCATTTTAAGGTAAACTGCCAGCAAGTTCCCCACTTTTTCTGGTTCATAATAGTCAGCAATAAACATAGGACAGG
>NC_086373.1:22273475-22302158 GCF_036588685.1 Mytilus trossulus | reverse complement strand
GGAGGGCTAAGATTGTCACTTCTCAGTCAAAAAATGTCCAAATTTCTAGACAAAGTGCACAGGGTGATGGTCGAGAGCCCCCTGATCTCTCAATCTTTCAAATATTAACCCCAGACATTTAGTCAATAGGATATGATACAAACGTGACTAACGACACTTTTGGGTACACTTCCTGTCTTCTATGTTTACGGAGCGGCCCAAAGTGCCAGTTGGATATTCCAAAATATATAAGCGAAAACCTACCCGAGACCGGCTTAAATGAGGTTGAGACCCCCCTGGTCTTTCAATGGTCCATAAAATTCAACCCCAAATCATTGACTCTGTATATATAAGATTGTATTAGATGGAGTTTCCAGAACCCACAACAAACGTCCCCTACCTCCCCTTACAAAACCATTACGGAGGGCTAAGATTGTCACTTATCAGTCAAAAAATGTCCAAATTTTAGGACAAAGGGCACAGGGTGATGGTGAGAGCCCCTGATCTCTCAATCTTTCTAATATTTAACAGACATTTAGTCAATAGGTAGATACAAACGTGACTAAAAGGACTTTGGGTACACTTCCTGTCTTCTATGTTTACGGAGCGCCCAAAGTGCCAGTTGGATATTCAAAATATATAGCGAAAACCTACCCGAGACCGCTTAAATGAGGTTGAGACCCCCTGGTCTTTCAATGTCCATAAAATTCAACCAAATCATTGACTCTGTATATATAAAGATTGTATTAGATGGAGTTTCCAGAAAAACGTCATCTTCAAAATCTACGGAGGGCTAAGATTGTCACTTATCAGTCAAAAAATGTCCAAATTTTAGGACAAAGGGCACAGGGTGATGGTGAGAGCCCCCTGATCTCTCCAATCTTTCTAATATTTAACAGACATTTAGTCAATAGGTAGATACAAACGTGACTAAAAGGACTTTGGGTACACTTCCTGTCTTCTATGTTTACGGAGCGCCAAAGTGCCAGTTGGATATTCAAAATATATAGCGAAAAACCTACCCGAGACCGCTTAAATGAGGTTGAGACCCCCCTGGTCTTTCAATGTCCATAAAATTCAACCAAATCATTGACTCTGTATATATAAAGATTGTATTAGATGGAGTTTCAGAAAAACGTCATCTTCAAAATCTACGGAGGGCTAAGATTGTCACTTATCAGTCAAAAAATGTCCAAATTTTAGGACAAAGGGCACAGGGTGATGGTGAGAGCCCCCTGATCTCTCAATCTTTCTAATATTTAACAGACATTTAGTCAATAGGTAGATACAAACGTGACTAAAAGGACTTTGGGTACACTTCCTGTCTTCTATGTTTACGGAGCGCCCAAAGTGCCAGTTGGATATTCAAAATATATAGCGAAAACCTACCCGAGACCGCTTAAATGAGGTTGAGACCCCCCTGGTCTTTCAATGTCCATAAAATTCAACCAAATCATTGACTCTGTATATATAAAGATTGTATTAGATGGAGTTTCCAGAAAAACGTCATCTTCAAAATCTACGGAGGGCTAAGATTGTCACTTATCAGTCAAAAAATGTCCAAATTTTAGGACAAAGGGCACAGGGTGATGGTGAGAGCCCCCTGATCTCTCAATCTTTCTAATATTTAACAGACATTTAGTCAATAGGTAGATACAAACGTGACTAAAAGGACTTTGGGTACACTTCCTGTCTTCTATGTTTACGGAGCGCCCAAAGTGCCAGTTGGATATTCAAAATATATAGCGAAACCTACCCGAGACCGCTTAAATGAGGTTGAGACCCCCCTGGTCTTTCAATGTCCATAAAATTCAACCAAATCATTGACTCTGTATATATAAAGATTGTATTAGATGGAGTTTCCAGAAAAAACGTCATCTTCAAAATCTACGGAGGGCTAAGATTGTCACTTATCAGTCAAAAAATGTCCAAATTTTAGGACAAAGGCACAGGGTGATGGTGAGAGCCCCCTGATCTCTCAATCTTTCTAATATTTAACAGACATTTAGTCAATAGGTAGATACAAACGTGACTAAAAGGACTTTGGGTACACTTCCTGTCTTCTATGTTTACGGAGCGCCCAAAGTGCCAGTTGGATATTCAAAATATATAGCGAAAACCTACCCGAGACCGCTTAAATGAGGTTGAGACCCCCCTGGTCTTTCAATGTCCATAAAATTCAACCAAATCATTGACTCTGTATATATAAAGATTGTATTAGATGGAGTTTCCAGAAAAACGTCATCTTCAAAATCTACGGAGGGCTAAGATTGTCACTTATCAGTCAAAAAATGTCCAAATTTTAGGACAAAGGGCACAGGGTGATGGTGAGAGCCCCTGATCTCTCAATCTTTCTAATATTTAACAGACATTTAGTCAATAGGTAGATACAAACGTGACTAAAAGGACTTTGGGTACACTTCCTGTCTTCTATGTTTACGGAGCGCCCAAAGTGCCAGTTGGATATTCAAAATATATAGCGAAAACCTACCCGAGACCGCTTAAATGAGGTTGAGACCCCCTGGTCTTTCAATGTCCATAAAATTCAACCAAATCATTGACTCTGTATATATAAAGATTGTATTAGATGGAGTTTCCAGAAAAACGTCATCTTCAAAATCTACGGAGGGCTAAGATTGTCACTTATCAGTCAAAAAATGTCCAAATTTTAGGACAAAGGGCACAGGGTGATGGTGAGAGCCCCCTGATCTCTCAATCTTTCTAATATTTAACAGACATTTAGTCAATAGGTAGATACAAACGTGACTAAAAGGACTTTGGGTACACTTCCTGTCTTCTATGTTTACGGAGCGCCCAAAGTGCCAGTTGGATATTCAAAATATATAGCGAAAACCTACCCGAGACCGCTTAAATGAGGTTGAGACCCCCCTGGTCTTTCAATGTCCATAAAATTCAACCAAATCATTGACTCTGTATATATAAAGATTGTATTAGATGGAGTTTCCAGAAAAACGTCATCTTCAAAATCTACGGAGGGCTAAGATTGTCACTTATCAGTCAAAAAATGTCCAAATTTTAGGACAAAGGGCACAGGGTGATGGTGAGAGCCCCTGATCTCTCAATCTTTCTAATATTTAACAGACATTTAGTCAATAGGTAGATACAAACGTGACTAAAAGGACTTTGGGTACACTTCCTGTCTTCTATGTTTACGGAGCGCCCAAAGTGCCAGTTGGATATTCAAAATATATAGCGAAAACCTACCCGAGACCGCTTAAATGAGGTTGAGACCCCCCTGGTCTTTCAATGTCCATAAAATTCAACCAAATCATTGACTCTGTATATATAAAGATTGTATTAGATGGAGTTTCCAGAAAAACGTCATCTTCAAAATCTACGGAGGGCTAAGATTGTCACTTATCAGTCAAAAATGTCCAAATTTTAGGACAAAGGGCACAGGGTGATGGTGAGAGCCCCTGATCTCTCAATCTTTCTAATATTTAACAGACATTTAGTCAATAGGTAGATACAAACGTGACTAAAAGGACTTTGGGTACACTTCCTGTCTTCTATGTTTACGGAGCGCCCAAAGTGCCCAGTTGGATATTCAAAATATATAGCGAAAACCTACCCGAGACCGCTTAAATGAGGTTGAGACCCCCCTGGTCTTTCAATGTCCATAAAATTCAACCAAATCATTGACTCTGTATATATAAAGATTGTATTAGATGGAGTTTCCAGAAAAACGTCATCTTCAAAATCTACGGAGGGCTAAGATTGTCACTTATCAGTCAAAAAATGTCCAAATTTTAGGACAAAGGGCACAGGGTGATGGGTGAGAGCCCCCTGATCTCTCAATCTTTCTAATATTTAACAGACATTTAGTCAATAGGTAGATACAAACGTGACTAAAAGGACTTTGGGTACACTTCCTGTCTTCTATGTTTACGGAGCGCCCAAAGTGCCAGTTGGATATTCAAAATATATAGCGAAAACCTACCCGAGACCGCTTAAATGAGGTTGAGACCCCCCTGGTCTTTCAATGTCCATAAAATTCAACCAAATCATTGACTCTGTATATATAAAGATTGTATTAGATGGAGTTTCCAGAAAAACGTCATCTTCAAAATCTACGGAGGGCTAAGATTGTCACTTATCAGTCAAAAAATGTCCAAATTTTAGGACAAAGGGCACAGGGTGATGGTGAGAGCCCCCTGATCTCTCAATCTTTCTAATATTTAACAGACATTTAGTCAATAGGTAGATACAAACGTGACTAAAAGGACTTTGGGTACACTTCCTGTCTTCTATGTTTACGGAGCGCCCAAAGTGCCAGTTGGATATTCAAAATATATAGCGAAAACCTACCGAGACCGCTTAAATGAGGTTGAGACCCCCCTGGTCTTTCAATGTCCATAAAATTCAACCAAATCATTGACTCTGTATATATAAAGATTGTATTAGATGGAGTTTCCAGAAAAACGTCATCTTCAAAATCTACGGAGGGCTAAGATTGTCACTTATCAGTCAAAAAATGTCCAAATTTTAGGACAAAGGGCACAGGGTGATGGTGAGAGCCCCCTGATCTCTCAATCTTTCTAATATTTAACAGACATTTAGTCAATAGGTAGATACAAACGTGACTAAAAGGACTTTGGGTACACTTCCTGTCTTCTATGTTTACGGAGCGCCCAAAGTGCCAGTTGGATATTCAAAATATATAGCGAAAACCTACCCGAGACCGCTTAAATGAGGTTGAGACCCCCCTGGTCTTTCAATGTCCATAAAATTCAACCAAATCATTGACTCTGTATATATAAAGATTGTATTAGATGGAGTTTCCAGAAAAACGTCATCTTCAAAATCTACGGAGGGCTAAGATTGTCACTTATCAGTCAAAAAATGTCCAAATTTTAGGACAAAGGGCACAGGGTGATGGTGAGAGCCCCTGATCTCTCAATCTTTCTAATATTTAACAGACATTTAGTCAATAGGTAGATACAAACGTGACTAAAAGGACTTTGGGTACACTTCCTGTCTTCTATGTTTACGGAGCGCCCAAAGTGCCAGTTGGATATTCAAAATATATAGCGAAAACCTACCCGAGACCGCTTAAATGAGGTTGAGACCCCCCTGGTCTTTCAATGTCCATAAAATTCAACCAAATCATTGACTCTGTATATATAAAGATTGTATTAGATGGAGTTTCCAGAAAAACGTCATCTTCAAAATCTACGGAGGGCTAAGATTGTCACTTATCAGTCAAAAAATGTCCAAATTTAGGACAAAGGGCACAGGGTGATGGTGAGAGCCCCCTGATCTCTCAATCTTTCTAATATTTAACAGACATTTAGTCAATAGGTAGATACAAACGTGACTAAAAGGACTTTGGGTACACTTCCTGTCTTCTATGTTTACGGAGCGCCCAAAGTGCCAGTTGGATATTCAAAATATATAGCGAAAACCTACCGAGACCGCTTAAATGAGGTTGAGACCCCCCTGGTCTTTCAATGTCCATGAAAATTCAACCAAATCATTGACCTCTGTATATATAAAGATTGTATTTAGATGGAGTTTCAGAAAAACGTCATCTTCAAAATCTACGGAGGGCTAAGATTGTCACTTATCAGTCAAAAAATGTCCAAATTTTAGGACAAAGGGCACAGGGTGATGGTGAGAGCCCCCTGATCTCTCATCTTTCTAATATTTAACAGACATTTAGTCAATAGGTAGATACAAACGTGACTAAAAGGACTTTGGGTACACTTCCTGTCTTCTATGTTTACGGAGCGCCCAAAGTGCCAGTTGGATATTCAAATATATAGCGAAACCTACCCGAGACCGCTTAAATGAGGTTGAGACCCCCCTGGTCTTTCAATGTCCATAAAATTCAACCAAATCATTGACTCTGTATATATAAAGATTGTATTAGATGGAGTTTCCAGAAAAACGTCATCTTCAAATCTACGGAGGGCTAAGATTGTCACTTATCAGTCAAAAAATGTCCAAATTTTAGGACAAAGGGCACAGGGTGATGGGTGAGAGCCCCCTGATCTCTCAATCTTTCTAATATTTAACAGACATTTAGTCAATAGGTAGATACAAACGTGACTAAAAGGACTTTGGGTACACTTCCTGTCTTCTATGTTTACGGAGCGCCCAAAGTGCCAGTTGGATATTCAAAATATATAGCGAAAACCTACCCGAGACCGCTTAAATGAGGTTGAGACCCCCTGGTCTTTCAATGTCCATAAAATTCAACCAAATCATTGACTCTGTATATATAAAGATTGTATTAGATGGAGTTTCCAGAAAACGTCATCTTCAAAATCTACGGAGGGCTAAGATTGTCACTTATCAGTCAAAAAATGTCCAAATTTTAGGACAAAGGGCACAGGGTGATGTGAGAGCCCCCTGATCTCTCAATCTTTCTAATATTTAACAGACATTTAGTCAATAGGTAGATACAAACGTGACTAAAAGGACTTTGGGTACACTTCCTGTCTTCTATGTTTACGGAGCGCCCAAAGTGCCAGTTGGATATTCAAAATATATAGCGAAAACCTACCCGAGACCGCTTAAATGAGGTTGAGACCCCCCTGTCTTTCAATGTCCATAATTCAACCAAATCATTGACTCTGTATATATAAAGATTGCATTAGATGGAGTTTCCAGAAAAACGTCATCTTCAATATCTACGGAGGGCTAAGATTGTCACTTTTCAGTCAAAAAATGTCCAAATTTTAGGACAAAGGGCACAGGGTGATGGTGAGAGCCCCCTGATCTCTCAATCTTTCTAATATTTAACAGACATTTAGTCAATAGGTAGATACAAACGTGACTAAAAGGACTCTTGGGTACACTTCCTGTCTTCTATGTTTACGGAGCGCCCAAAGTGCCAGTTGGATATTCAAAATATATAGCGAAAACCTACCCGAGACCGCTTAAATGAGGTTGAGACCCCCCTGGTCTTTCAATGTCCATAAAATTCAACCAAATCATTGACTCTGTATATATAAAGATTGCATTAGATGGAGTTTCCAGAAAAACGTCATCTTCAATATCTACGGAGGGCTAAGATTGTCACTTTTCAGTCAAAAAATGTCCAAATTTTAGGACAAAGGGCACAGGGTGATGGTGAGAGCCCCCTGATCTCTCAATCTTTCTAATATTTAACAGACATTTAGTCAATAGGTAGATACAAACGTGACTAAAAGGACTTTGGGTACACTTCCTGTCTTCTATGTTTACGGAGCGCCCAAAGTGCCAGTTGGATATTCAAAATATATAGCGAAAACCTACCCGAGACCGCTTAAATGAGGTTGAGACCCCCCTGGTCTTTCAATGTCCATAAAATTCAACCAAATCATTGACTCTGTATATATAAAGATTGCATTAGATGGAGTTTCCAGAAAAACGTCATCTTCAATATCTACGGAGGGCTAAGATTGTCACTTTTCAGTCAAAAAATGTCCAAATTTTAGGACAAAGGGCACAGGGTGATGGTGAGAGCCCCCTGATCTCTCAATCTTTCTAATATTTAACAGACATTTAGTCAATAGGTAGATACAAACGTGACTAAAAGGACTTTGGGTACACTTCCTGTCTTCTATGTTTACGGAGCGCCCAAAGTGCCAGTTGGATATTCAAAATATATAGCGAAAACCTACCCGAGACCGCTTAAATGAGGTTGTGACCCCCCTGGTCTTTCAATGTCCATAAAATTCAACCAAATCATTGACTCTGTATATATAAAGATTGCATTAGATGGAGTTTCCAGAAAAACGTCATCTTCAATATCTACGGAGGGCTAAGATTGTCACTTTTCAGTCAAAAAATGTCCAAATTTTAGGACAAAGGGCACAGGGTGATGGTGAGAGCCCCCTGATCTCTCAATCTTTCTAATATTTAACAGACATTTAGTCAATAGGTAGATACAAACGTGACTAAAAGGACTTTGGGTACACTTCCTGTCTTCTATGTTTACGGAGCGCCCAAAGTGCCAGTTGGATATTCAAAATATATAGCGAAAACCTACCCGAGACCGCTTAAATGAGGTTGAGACCCCCCTGGTCTTTCAATGTCCATAAAATTCAACCAAATCATTGACTCTGTATATATAAAGATTGCATTAGATGGAGTTTCCAGAAAAACGTCATCTTCAATATCTACGGAGGGCTAAGATTGTCACTTTTCAGTCAAAAAATGTCCAAATTTTAGGACAAAGGGCACAGGGTGATGGTGAGAGCCCCCTGATCTCTCAATCTTTCTAATATTTAACAGACATTTAGTCAATAGGTAGATACAAACGTGACTAAAAGGACTTTGGGTACACTTCCTGTCTTCTATGTTTACGGAGCGCCCAAAGTGCCAGTTGGATATTCAAAATATATAGCGAAAACCTACCCGAGACCGCTTAAATGAGGTTGAGACCCCCCTGGTCTTTCAATGTCCATAAAATTCAACCAAATCATTGACTCTGTATATATAAAGATTGCATTAGATGGAGTTTCCAGAAAAACGTCATCTTCAATATCTACGGAGGGCTAAGATTGTCACTTTTCAGTCAAAAAATGTCCAAATTTTAGGACAAAGGGCACAGGGTGATGGTGAGAGCCCCCTGATCTCTCAATCTTTCTAATATTTAACAGACATTTAGTCAATAGGTAGATACAAACGTGACTAAAAGGACTTTGGGTACACTTCCTGTCTTCTATGTTTACGGAGCGCCCAAAGTGCCAGTTGGATATTCAAAATATATAGCGAAAACCTACCCGAGACCGCTTAAATGAGGTTGAGACCCCCCTGGTCTTTCAATGTCCATAAAATTCAACCAAATCATTGACTCTGTATATATAAAGATTGCATTAGATGGAGTTTCCAGAAAAACGTCATCTTCAATATCTACGGAGGGCTAAGATTGTCACTTTTCAGTCAAAAAATGTCCAAATTTTAGGACAAAGGGCACAGGGTGATGGTGAGAGCCCCCTGATCTCTCAATCTTTCTAATATTTAACAGACATTTAGTCAATAGGTAGATACAAACGTGACTAAAAGGACTTTGGGGTACACTTCCTGTCTTCTATGTTTACGGAGCGCCCAAAGTGCCAGTTGGATATTCAAAATATATAGCGAAAACCTACCCGAGACCGCTTAAATGAGGTTGTGACCCCCCTGGTCTTTCAATGTCCATAAAATTCAACCAAATCATTGACTCTGTATATATAAAGATTGCATTAGATGGAGTTTCCAGAAAAACGTCATCTTCAATATCTACGGAGGGCTAAGATTGTCACTTTTCAGTCAAAAAATGTCCAAATTTTAGGACAAAGGGCACAGGGTGATGGTGAGAGCCCCCTGATCTCTCAATCTTTCTAATATTTAACAGACATTTAGTCAATAGGTAGATACAAACGTGACTAAAAGGACTTTGGGTACACTTCCTGTCTTCTATGTTTACGGAGCGCCCAAAGTGCCAGTTGGATATTCAAAATATATAGCGAAAACCTACCCGAGACCGCTTAAATGAGGTTGTGACCCCCCCTGGTCTTTCAATGTCCATAAAATTCAACCAAATCATTGACTCTGTATATATAAAGATTGCATTAGATGGAGTTTCCAGAAAAACGTCATCTTCAATATCTACGGAGGGCTAAGATTGTCACTTTTCAGTCAAAAAATGTCCAAATTTTAGGACAAAGGGCACAGGGTGATGGTGAGAGCCCCCTGATCTCTCAATCTTTCTAATATTTAACAGACATTTAGTCAATAGGTAGATACAAACGTGACTAAAAGGACTTTGGGTACACTTCCTGTCTTCTATGTTTACGGAGCGCCCAAAGTGCCAGTTGGATATTCAAAATATATAGCGAAAACCTACCCGAGACCGCTTAAATGAGGTTGTGACCCCCCTGGTCTTTCAATGTCCATAAAATTCAACCAAATCATTGACTCTGTATATATAAAGATTGCATTAGATGGAGTTTCCAGAAAAACGTCATCTTCAATATCTACGGAGGGCTAAGATTGTCACTTTTCAGTCAAAAAATGTCCAAATTTTAGGACAAAGGGCACAGGGTGATGGTGAGAGCCCCCTGATCTCTCAATCTTTCTAATATTTAACAGACATTTAGTCAATAGGTAGATACAAACGTGACTAAAAGGACTTTGGGTACACTTCCTGTCTTCTATGTTTACGGAGCGCCCAAAGTGCCAGTTGGATATTCAAAATATATAGCGAAAACCTACCCGAGACCGCTTAAATGAGGTTGTGACCCCCCTGGTCTTTCAATGTCCATAAAATTCAACCAAATCATTGACTCTGTATATATAAAGATTGCATTAGATGGAGTTTCCAGAAAAACGTCATCTTCAATATCTACGGAGGGCTAAGATTGTCACTTTTCAGTCAAAAAATGTCCAAATTTTAGGACAAAGGGCACAGGGGTGATGGTGAGAGCCCCCTGATCTCTCAATCTTTCTAATATTTAACAGACATTTAGTCAATAGGTAGATACAAACGTGACTAAAAGGACTTTGGGTACACTTCCTGTCTTCTATGTTTACGGAGCGCCCAAAGTGCCAGTTGGATATTCAAAATATATAGCGAAAACCCTACCCGAGACCGCTTAAATGAGGTTGTGACCCCCCTGGTCTTTCAATGTCCATAAAATTCAACCAAATCATTGACTCTGTATATATAAAGATTGCATTAGATGGAGTTTCCAGAAAAACGTCATCTTCAATATCTACGGAGGGCTAAGATTGTCACTTTTCAGTCAAAAAATGTCCAAATTTTAGGACAAAGGGCACAGGGTGATGGTGAGAGCCCCCTGATCTCTCAATCTTTCTAATATTTAACAGACATTTAGTCAATAGGAGATACAAACGTGACTAAAAGGACTTTGGGTACACTTCCTGTCTTCTATGTTTACGGAGCGCCCAAAGTGCCAGTTGGATATTCAAAATATATAGCGAAAACCTACCCGAGACCGCTTAAATGAGGTTGTGACCCCCCTGGTCTTTCAATGTCCATAAAATTCAACCAAATCATTGACTCTGTATATATAAAGATTGCATTAGATGGAGTTTCCAGAAAAACGTCATCTTCAATATCTACGGAGGGCTAAGATTGTCACTTTTCAGTCAAAAAATGTCCAAATTTTAGGACAAAGGGCACAGGGTGATGGTGAGAGCCCCCTGATCTCTCAATCTTTCTAATATTTAACAGACATTTAGTCAATAGGTAGATACAAACGTGACTAAAAGGACTTTGGGTACACTTCCTGTCTTCTATGTTTACGGAGCGCCCAAAGTGCCAGTTGGATATTCAAAATATATAGCGAAAACCTACCCGAGACCGCTTAAATGAGGTTGAGACCCCCCTGGTCTTTCAATGTCCATAAAATTCAACCAAATCATTGACTCTGTATATATAAAGATTGCATTAGATGGAGTTTCCAGAAAAACGTCATCTTCAATATCTACGGAGGGCTAAGATTGTCACTTTTCAGTCAAAAAATGTCCAAATTTTAGGACAAAGGGCACAGGGTGATGGTGAGAGCCCCCTGATCTCTCAATCTTTCTAATATTTAACAGACATTTAGTCAATAGGTAGATACAAACGTGACTAAAAGGACTTTGGGTACACTTCCTGTCTTCTATGTTTACGGAGCGCCCAAAGTGCCAGTTGGATATTCAAAATATATAGCGAAAACCTACCCGAGACCGCTTAAATGAGGTTGAGACCCCCCTGGTCTTTCAATGTCCATAAAATTCAACCAAATCATTGACTCTGTATATATAAAGATTGCATTAGATGGAGTTTCCAGAAAAACGTCATCTTCAATATCTACGGAGGGCTAAGATTGTCACTTTTCAGTCAAAAAATGTCCAAATTTTAGGACAAAGGGCACAGGGTGATGGTGAGAGCCCCCTGATCTCTCAATCTTTCTAATATTTAACAGACATTTAGTCAATAGGTAGATACAAACGTGACTAAAAGGACTTTGGGTACACTTCCTGTCTTCTATGTTTACGGAGCGCCCAAAGTGCCAGTTGGATATTCAAAATATATAGCGAAAACCTACCCGAGACCGCTTAAATGAGGTTGAGACCCCCCTGGTCTTTCAATGTCCATAAAATTCAACCAAATCATTGACTCTGTATATATAAAGATTGCATTAGATGGAGTTTCCAGAAAAACGTCATCTTCAATATCTACGGAGGGCTAAGATTGTCACTTTTCAGTCAAAAAATGTCCAAATTTTAGGACAAAGGGCACAGGGTGATGGTGAGAGCCCCCTGATCTCTCAATCTTTCTAATATTTAACAGACATTTAGTCAATAGGTAGATACAAACGTGACTAAAAGGACTTTGGGTACACTTCCTGTCTTCTATGTTTACGGAGCGCCCAAAGTGCCAGTTGGATATTCAAAATATATAGCGAAAACCTACCCGAGACCGCTTAAATGAGGTTGAGACCCCCCTGGTCTTTCAATGTCCATAAAATTCAACCAAATCATTGACTCTGTATATATAAAGATTGCATTAGATGGAGTTTCCAGAAAAACGTCATCTTCAATATCTACGGAGGGCTAAGATTGTCACTTTTCAGTCAAAAAATGTCCAAATTTTAGGACAAAGGGCACAGGGTGATGGTGAGAGCCCCCTGATCTCTCAATCTTTCTAATATTTAACAGACATTTAGTCAATAGGTAGATACAAACGTGACTAAAAGGACTTTGGGTACACTTCCTGTCTTCTATGTTTACGGAGCGCCCAAAGTGCCAGTTGGATATTCAAAATATATAGCGAAAACCTACCCGAGACCGCTTAAATGAGGTTGAGACCCCCCTGGTCTTTCAATGTCCATAAAATTCAACCAAATCATTGACTCTGTATATATAAAGATTGCATTAGATGGTGGAGTTTCCAGAAAAACGTCATCTTCAATATCTACGGAGGGCTAAGATTGTCACTTTTCAGTCAAAAAATGTCCAAATTTTAGGACAAAGGGCACAGGGTGATGGTGAGAGCCCCCTGATATCTCAATCTTTCTAATATTTAACAGACATTTAGTCAATAGGTAGATACAAACGTGACTAAAAGGACTTTGGGTACACTTCCTGTCTTCTGTGTTTACGGAGCGCCCAAAGTGCCAGTTGGATATTCAAAATATATAGCGAAAACCTACCCGAGACCGCTTAAATGAGGTTGAGACCCCCCTGGTCTTTCATTGTCCATAAAATTCAACCAAATCATTGACTCTGTATATATAAAGATTGTATTAAATGGAGTTTCCAGAAAAACGTCATCTTCAATATCTACGGAGGGCTAAGATTGTCACTTTTCAGTCAAAAAATGTCCAAATTTTAGGACAAAGGGCACAGGGTGATGGTGAGAGCCCCCTGATATCTCAATCTTTCTAATATTTAACAGACATTTAGTCAATAGGTAGATACAAACGTGACTAAAAGGACTTTGGGTACACTTCCTGTCTTCTGTGTTTACGGAGCGCCCAAAGTGCCAGTTGGATATTCAAAATATATAGCGAAAACCTACCCGAGACCGCTTAAATGAGGTTGAGACCCCCCTGGTCTTTCATTGTCCATAAAATTCAACCAAATCATTGACTCTGTATATATAAAGATTGTATTAAATGGAGTTTCCAGAAAAACGTCATCTTCAATATCTACGGAGGGCTAAGATTGTCACTTTTCAGTCAAAAAATGTCCAAATTTTAGGACAAAGGGCACAGGGTGATGGTGAGAGCCCCCTGATATCTCAATCTTTCTAATATTTAACAGACATTTAGTCAATAGGTAGATACAAACGTGACTAAAAGGACTTTGGGTACACTTCCTGTCTTCTGTGTTTACGGAGCGCCCAAAGTGCCAGTTGGATATTCAAAATATATAGCGAAAACCTACCCGAGACCGCTTAAATGAGGTTGAGACCCCCCTGGTCTTTCATTGTCCATAAAATTCAACCAAATCATTGACTCTGTATATATAAAGATTGTATTAAATGGAGTTTCCAGAAAAACGTCATCTTCAATATCTACGGAGGGCTAAGATTGTCACTTTTCAGTCAAAAAATGTCCAAATTTTAGGACAAAGGGCACAGGGTGATGGTGAGAGCCCCCTGATATCTCAATCTTTCTAATATTTAACAGACATTTAGTCAATAGGTAGATACAAACGTGACTAAAAGGACTTTGGGTACACTTCCTGTCTTCTGTGTTTACGGAGCGCCCAAAGTGCCAGTTGGATATTCAAAATATATAGCGAAAACCTACCCGAGACCGCTTAAATGAGGTTGAGACCCCCCTGGTCTTTCATTGTCCATAAAATTCAACCAAATCATTGACTCTGTATATATAAAGATTGTATTAAATGGAGTTTCCAGAAAAACGTCATCTTCAATATCTACGGAGGGCTAAGATTGTCACTTTTCAGTCAAAAAATGTCCAAATTTTAGGACAAAGGGCACAGGGTGATGGTGAGAGCCCCCTGATATCTCAATCTTTCTAATATTTAACAGACATTTAGTCAATAGGTAGATACAAACGTGACTAAAAGGACTTTGGGTACACTTCCTGTCTTCTGTGTTTACGGAGCGCCCAAAGTGCCAGTTGGATATTCAAAATATATAGCGAAAACCTACCCGAGACCGCTTAAATGAGGTTGAGACCCCCCTGGTCTTTCATTGTCCATAAAATTCAACCAAATCATTGACTCTGTATATATAAAGATTGTATTAAATGGAGTTTCCAGAAAAACGTCATCTTCAATATCTACGGAGGGCTAAGATTGTCACTTTTCAGTCAAAAAATGTCCAAATTTTAGGACAAAGGGCACAGGGTGATGGTGAGAGCCCCCTGATATCTCAATCTTTCTAATATTTAACAGACATTTAGTCAATAGGTAGATACAAACGTGACTAAAAGGACTTTGGGTACACTTCCTGTCTTCTGTGTTTACGGAGCGCCCAAAGTGCCAGTTGGATATTCAAAATATATAGCGAAAACCTACCCGAGACCGCTTAAATGAGGTTGAGACCCCCCTGGTCTTTCATTGTCCATAAAATTCAACCAAATCATTGACTCTGTATATATAAAGATTGTATTAAATGGAGTTTCCAGAAAAACGTCATCTTCAATATCTACGGAGGGCTAAGATTGTCACTTTTCAGTCAAAAAATGTCCAAATTTTAGGACAAAGGGCACAGGGTGATGGTGAGAGCCCCCTGATATCTCAATCTTTCTAATATTTAACAGACATTTAGTCAATAGGTAGATACAAACGTGACTAAAAGGACTTTGGGTACACTTCCTGTCTTCTGTGTTTACGGAGCGCCCAAAGTGCCAGTTGGATATTCAAAATATATAGCGAAAACCTACCCGAGACCGCTTAAATGAGGTTGAGACCCCCCTGGTCTTTCATTGTCCATAAAATTCAACCAAATCATTGACTCTGTATATATAAAGATTGTATTAAATGGAGTTTCCAGAAAAACGTCATCTTCAATATCTACGGAGGGCTAAGATTGTCACTTTTCAGTCAAAAAATGTCCAAATTTTAGGACAAAGGGCACAGGGTGATGGTGAGAGCCCCCTGATATCTCAATCTTTCTAATATTTAACAGACATTTAGTCAATAGGTAGATACAAACGTGACTAAAAGGACTTTGGGTACACTTCCTGTCTTCTGTGTTTACGGAGCGCCCAAAGTGCCAGTTGGATATTCAAAATATATAGCGAAAACCTACCCGAGACCGCTTAAATGAGGTTGAGACCCCCCTGGTCTTTCATTGTCCATAAAATTCAACCAAATCATTGACTCTGTATATATAAAGATTGTATTAAATGGAGTTTCCAGAAAAACGTCATCTTCAATATCTACGGAGGGCTAAGATTGTCACTTTTCAGTCAAAAAATGTCCAAATTTTAGGACAAAGGGCACAGGGTGATGGTGAGAGCCCCCTGATCTCTCAATCTTTCTAATATTTAACAGACATTTAGTCAATAGGTAGATACAAACGTGACTAAAAGGACTTTGGGTACACTTCCTGTCTTCTATGTTTACGGAGCGCCCAAAGTGCCAGTTGGATATTCATATAGCGAAAGAAACCTACCCGAGACCGCTTAAATGAGGTTGAGACCCCCCTGGTCTTTCAATGTCCATAAAATTCAACCAAATCATTGACTCTGTATATATAAAGATTGTATTAGATGGAGTTTCCAGAAAAACGTCATCTTCAATATCTACGGAGGGCTAAGATTGTCACTTTTCAGTCAAAAAATGTCCAAATTTTAGGACAAAGGGCACAGGGTGATGGTGAGAGCCCCCTGATCTCTCAATCTTTCTAATATTTAACAGACATTTAGTCAATAGGTAGATACAAACGTGACTAAAAGGACTTTGGGTACACTTCCTGTCTTCTATGTTTACGGAGCGCCCAAAGTGCCAGTTGGATATTCAAAATATATAGCGAAAACCTACCCGAGACCGCTTAAATGAGGTTGAGACCCCCCTGGTCTTTCAATGTCCATAAAATTCAACCAAATCATTGACTCTGTATATATAAAGATTGTATTAGATGGAGTTTCCAGAAAAACGTCATCTTCAATATCTACGGAGGGCTAAGATTGTCACTTTTCAGTCAAAAAATGTCCAAATTTTAGGACAAAGGGCACAGGGTGATGGTGAGAGCCCCCTGATCTCTCAATCTTTCTAATATTTAACAGACATTTAGTCAATAGGTAGATACAAACGTGACTAAAAGGACTTTGGGTACACTTCCTGTCTTCTATGTTTACGGAGCGCCCAAAGTGCCAGTTGGATATTCAAAATATATAGCGAAAACCTACCCGAGACCGCTTAAATGAGGTTGAGACCCCCCTGGTCTTTCAATGTCCATAAAATTCAACCAAATCATTGACTCTGTATATATAAAGATTGTATTAGATGGAGTTTCCAGAAAAACGTCATCTTCAATATCTACGGAGGGCTAAGATTGTCACTTTTCAGTCAAAAAATGTCCAAATTTTAGGACAAAGGGCACAGGGTGATGGTGAGAGCCCCCTGATCTCTCAATCTTTCTAATATTTAACAGACATTTAGTCAATAGGTAGATACAAACGTGACTAAAAGGACTTTGGGTACACTTCCTGTCTTCTATGTTTACGGAGCGCCCAAAGTGCCAGTTGGATATTCAAAATATATAGCGAAAACCTACCCGAGACCGCTTAAATGAGGTTGAGACCCCCCTGGTCTTTCAATGTCCATAAAATTCAACCAAATCATTGACTCTGTATATATAAAGATTGTATTAGATGGAGTTTCCAGAAAAACGTCATCTTCAATATCTACGGAGGGCTAAGATTGTCACTTTTCAGTCAAAAAATGTCCAAATTTTAGGACAAAGGGCACAGGGTGATGGTGAGAGCCCCCTGATCTCTCAATCTTTCTAATATTTAACAGACATTTAGTCAATAGGTAGATACAAACGTGACTAAAAGGACTTTGGGTACACTTCCTGTCTTCTATGTTTACGGAGCGCCCAAAGTGCCAGTTGGATATTCAAAATATATAGCGAAAACCTACCCGAGACCGCTTAAATGAGGTTGAGACCCCCCTGGTCTTTCAATGTCCATAAAATTCAACCAAATCATTGACTCTGTATATATAAAGATTGTATTAGATGGAGTTTCCAGAAAAACGTCATCTTCAATATCTACGGAGGGCTAAGATTGTCACTTTTCAGTCAAAAAATGTCCAAATTTTAGGACAAAGGGCACAGGGTGATGGTGAGAGCCCCCTGATCTCTCAATCTTTCTAATATTTAACAGACATTTAGTCAATAGGTAGATACAAACGTGACTAAAAGGACTTTGGGTACACTTCCTGTCTTCTATGTTTACGGAGCGCCCAAAGTGCCAGTTGGATATTCAAAATATATAGCGAAAACCTACCCGAGACCGCTTAAATGAGGTTGAGACCCCCCTGGTCTTTCAATGTCCATAAAATTCAACCAAATCATTGACTCTGTATATATAAAGATTGTATTAGATGGAGTTTCCAGAAAAACGTCATCTTCAATATCTACGGAGGGCTAAGATTGTCACTTTTCAGTCAAAAAATGTCCAAATTTTAGGACAAAGGGCACAGGGTGATGGTGAGAGCCCCCTGATCTCTCAATCTTTCTAATATTTAACAGACATTTAGTCAATAGGTAGATACAAACGTGACTAAAAGGACTTTGGGTACACTTCCTGTCTTCTATGTTTACGGAGCGCCCAAAGTGCCAGTTGGATATTCAAAATATATAGCGAAAACCTACCCGAGACCGCTTAAATGAGGTTGAGACCCCCCTGGTCTTTCAATGTCCATAAAATTCAACCAAATCATTGACTCTGTATATATAAAGATTGTATTAGATGGAGTTTCCAGAAAAACGTCATCTTCAATATCTACGGAGGGCTAAGATTGTCACTTTTCAGTCAAAAAATGTCCAAATTTTAGGACAAAGGGCACAGGGTGATGGTGAGAGCCCCCTGATCTCTCAATCTTTCTAATATTTAACAGACATTTAGTCAATAGGTAGATACAAACGTGACTAAAAGGACTTTGGGTACACTTCCTGTCTTCTATGTTTACGGAGCGCCCAAAGTGCCAGTTGGATATTCAAAATATATAGCGAAAACCTACCCGAGACCGCTTAAATGAGGTTGAGACCCCCCTGGTCTTTCAATGTCCATAAAATTCAACCAAATCATTGACTCTGTATATATAAAGATTGTATTAGATGGAGTTTCCAGAAAAACGTCATCTTCAATATCTACGGAGGGCTAAGATTGTCACTTTTCAGTCAAAAAATGTCCAAATTTTAGGACAAAGGGCACAGGGTGATGGTGAGAGCCCCCTGATCTCTCAATCTTTCTAATATTTAACAGACATTTAGTCAATAGGTAGATACAAACGTGACTAAAAGGACTTTGGGTACACTTCCTGTCTTCTATGTTTACGGAGCGCCCAAAGTGCCAGTTGGATATTCAAAATATATAGCGAAAACCTACCCGAGACCGCTTAAATGAGGTTGAGACCCCCCTGGTCTTTCAATGTCCATAAAATTCAACCAAATCATTGACTCTGTATATATAAAGATTGTATTAGATGGAGTTTCCAGAAAAACGTCATCTTCAAAATCTACGGAGGGCTAAGATTGTCACTTATCAGTCAAAAAATGTCCAAATTTTAGGACAAAGGGCACAGGGTGATGGTGAGAGCCCCCTGATCTCTCAATCTTTCTAATATTTAACAGACATTTAGTCAATAGGTAGATACAAACGTGACTAAAAGGACTTTGGGTACACTTCCTGTCTTCTATGTTTACGGAGCGCCCAAAGTGCCAGTTGGATATTCAAAATATATAGCGAAAACCTACCCGAGACCGCTTAAATGAGGTTGAGACCCCCCTGGTCTTTCAATGTCCATAAAATTCAACCAAATCATTGACTCTGTATATATAAAGATTGTATTAGATGGAGTTTCCAGAAAAACGTCATCTTCAAAATCTACGGAGGGCTAAGATTGTCACTTATCAGTCAAAAAATGTCCAAATTTTAGGACAAAGGGCACAGGGTGATGGTGAGAGCCCCCTGATCTCTCAATCTTTCTAATATTTAACAGACATTTAGTCAATAGGTAGATACAAACGTGACTAAAAGGACTTTGGGTACACTTCCTGTCTTCTATGTTTACGGAGCGCCCAAAGTGCCAGTTGGATATTCAAAATATATAGCGAAAACCTACCCGAGACCGCTTAAATGAGGTTGAGACCCCCCTGGTCTTTCAATGTCCATAAAATTCAACCAAATCATTGACTCTGTATATATAAAGATTGTATTAGATGGAGTTTCCAGAAAAACGTCATCTTCAAAATCTACGGAGGGCTAAGATTGTCACTTATCAGTCAAAAAATGTCCAAATTTTAGGACAAAGGGCACAGGGTGATGGTGAGAGCCCCCTGATCTCTCAATCTTTCTAATATTTAACAGACATTTAGTCAATAGGTAGATACAAACGTGACTAAAAGGACTTTGGGTACACTTCCTGTCTTCTATGTTTACGGAGCGCCCAAAGTGCCAGTTGGATATTCAAAATATATAGCGAAAACCTACCCGAGACCGCTTAAATGAGGTTGAGACCCCCCTGGTCTTTCAATGTCCATAAAATTCAACCAAATCATTGACTCTGTATATATAAAGATTGTATTAGATGGAGTTTCCAGAAAAACGTCATCTTCAAAATCTACGGAGGGCTAAGATTGTCACTTATCAGTCAAAAAATGTCCAAATTTTAGGACAAAGGGCACAGGGTGATGGTGAGAGCCCCCTGATCTCTCAATCTTTCTAATATTTAACAGACATTTAGTCAATAGGTAGATACAAACGTGACTAAAAGGACTTTGGGTACACTTCCTGTCTTCTATGTTTACGGAGCGCCCAAAGTGCCAGTTGGATATTCAAAATATATAGCGAAAACCTACCCGAGACCGCTTAAATGAGGTTGAGACCCCCCTGGTCTTTCAATGTCCATAAAATTCAACCAAATCATTGACTCTGTATATATAAAGATTGTATTAGATGGAGTTTCCAGAAAAACGTCATCTTCAAAATCTACGGAGGGCTAAGATTGTCACTTATCAGTCAAAAAATGTCCAAATTTTAGGACAAAGGGCACAGGGTGATGGTGAGAGCCCCCTGATCTCTCAATCTTTCTAATATTTAACAGACATTTAGTCAATAGGTAGATACAAACGTGACTAAAAGGACTTTGGGTACACTTCCTGTCTTCTATGTTTACGGAGCGCCCAAAGTGCCAGTTGGATATTCAAAATATATAGCGAAAACCTACCCGAGACCGCTTAAATGAGGTTGAGACCCCCCTGGTCTTTCAATGTCCATAAAATTCAACCAAATCATTGACTCTGTATATATAAAGATTGTATTAGATGGAGTTTCCAGAAAAACGTCATCTTCAAAATCTACGGAGGGCTAAGATTGTCACTTATCAGTCAAAAAATGTCCAAATTTTAGGACAAAGGGCACAGGGTGATGGTGAGAGCCCCCTGATCTCTCAATCTTTCTAATATTTAACAGACATTTAGTCAATAGGTAGATACAAACGTGACTAAAAGGACTTTGGGTACACTTCCTGTCTTCTATGTTTACGGAGCGCCCAAAGTGCCAGTTGGATATTCAAAATATATAGCGAAAACCTACCCGAGACCGCTTAAATGAGGTTGAGACCCCCCTGGTCTTTCAATGTCCATAAAATTCAACCAAATCATTGACTCTGTATATATAAAGATTGTATTAGATGGAGTTTCCAGAAAAACGTCATCTTCAAAATCTACGGAGGGCTAAGATTGTCACTTATCAGTCAAAAAATGTCCAAATTTTAGGACAAAGGGCACAGGGTGATGGTGAGAGCCCCCTGATCTCTCAATCTTTCTAATATTTAACAGACATTTAGTCAATAGGTAGATACAAACGTGACTAAAAGGACTTTGGGTACACTTCCTGTCTTCTATGTTTACGGAGCGCCCAAAGTGCCAGTTGGATATTCAAAATATATAGCGAAAACCTACCCGAGACCGCTTAAATGAGGTTGAGACCCCCCTGGTCTTTCAATGTCCATAAAATTCAACCAAATCATTGACTCTGTATATATAAAGATTGTATTAGATGGAGTTTCCAGAAAAACGTCATCTTCAAAATCTACGGAGGGCTAAGATTGTCACTTATCAGTCAAAAAATGTCCAAATTTTAGGACAAAGGGCACAGGGTGATGGTGAGAGCCCCCTGATCTCTCAATCTTTCTAATATTTAACAGACATTTAGTCAATAGGTAGATACAAACGTGACTAAAAGGACTTTGGGTACACTTCCTGTCTTCTATGTTTACGGAGCGCCCAAAGTGCCAGTTGGATATTCAAAATATATAGCGAAAACCTACCCGAGACCG
The DNA here is from genome assembly GCF_036588685.1 of Mytilus trossulus. NCBI lineage: Eukaryota > Metazoa > Mollusca > Bivalvia > Mytilida > Mytilidae > Mytilus > Mytilus trossulus. Next base: position 22,280,183 of record NC_086373.1, on the reverse strand, counting down.
CTTAAATGAGGTTGAGACCCCCCTGGTCTTTCAATGTCCATAAAATTCAACCAAATCATTGACTCTGTATATATAAAGATTGTATTAGATGGAGTTTCCAGAAAAACGTCATCTTCAAAATCTACGGAGGGCTAAGATTGTCACTTATCAGTCAAAAAATGTCCAAATTTTAGGACAAAGGGCACAGGGTGATGGTGAGAGCCCCCTGATCTCTCAATCTTTCTAATATTTAACAGACATTTAGTCAATAGGTAGATACAAACGTGACTAAAAGGACTTTGGGTACACTTCCTGTCTTCTATGTTTACGGAGCGCCCAAAGTGCCAGTTGGATATTCAAAATATATAGCGAAAACCTACCCGAGACCGCTTAAATGAGGTTGAGACCCCCCTGGTCTTTCAATGTCCATAAAATTCAACCAAATCATTGACTCTGTATATATAAAGATTGTATTAGATGGAGTTTCCAGAAAAACGTCATCTTCAAAATCTACGGAGGGCTAAGATTGTCACTTATCAGTCAAAAAATGTCCAAATTTTAGGACAAAGGGCACAGGGTGATGGTGAGAGCCCCCTGATCTCTCAATCTTTCTAATATTTAACAGACATTTAGTCAATAGGTAGATACAAACGTGACTAAAAGGACTTTGGGTACACTTCCTGTCTTCTATGTTTACGGAGCGCCCAAAGTGCCAGTTGGATATTCAAAATATATAGCGAAAACCTACCCGAGACCGCTTAAATGAGGTTGAGACCCCCCTGGTCTTTCAATGTCCATAAAATTCAACCAAATCATTGACTCTGTATATATAAAGATTGTATTAGATGGAGTTTCCAGAAAAACGTCATCTTCAAAATCTACGGAGGGCTAAGATTGTCACTTATCAGTCAAAAAATGTCCAAATTTTAGGACAAAGGGCACAGGGTGATGGTGAGAGCCCCCTGATCTCTCAATCTTTCTAATATTTAACAGACATTTAGTCAATAGGTAGATACAAACGTGACTAAAAGGACTTTGGGTACACTTCCTGTCTTCTATGTTTACGGAGCGCCCAAAGTGCCAGTTGGATATTCAAAATATATAGCGAAAACCTACCCGAGACCGCTTAAATGAGGTTGAGACCCCCCTGGTCTTTCAATGTCCATAAAATTCAACCAAATCATTGACTCTGTATATATAAAGATTGTATTAGATGGAGTTTCCAGAAAAACGTCATCTTCAAAATCTACGGAGGGCTAAGATTGTCACTTATCAGTCAAAAAATGTCCAAATTTTAGGACAAAGGGCACAGGGTGATGGTGAGAGCCCCCTGATCTCTCAATCTTTCTAATATTTAACAGACATTTAGTCAATAGGTAGATACAAACGTGACTAAAAGGACTTTGGGTACACTTCCTGTCTTCTATGTTTACGGAGCGCCCAAAGTGCCAGTTGGATATTCAAAATATATAGCGAAAACCTACCCGAGACCGCTTAAATGAGGTTGAGACCCCCCTGGTCTTTCAATGTCCATAAAATTCAACCAAATCATTGACTCTGTATATATAAAGATTGTATTAGATGGAGTTTCCAGAAAAACGTCATCTTCAAAATCTACGGAGGGCTAAGATTGTCACTTATCAGTCAAAAAATGTCCAAATTTTAGGACAAAGGGCACAGGGTGATGGTGAGAGCCCCCTGATCTCTCAATCTTTCTAATATTTAACAGACATTTAGTCAATAGGTAGATACAAACGTGACTAAAAGGACTTTGGGTACACTTCCTGTCTTCTATGTTTACGGAGCGCCCAAAGTGCCAGTTGGATATTCAAAATATATAGCGAAAACCTACCCGAGACCGCTTAAATGAGGTTGAGACCCCCCTGGTCTTTCAATGTCCATAAAATTCAACCAAATCATTGACTCTGTATATATAAAGATTGTATTAGATGGAGTTTCCAGAAAAACGTCATCTTCAAAATCTACGGAGGGCTAAGATTGTCACTTATCAGTCAAAAAATGTCCAAATTTTAGGACAAAGGGCACAGGGTGATGGTGAGAGCCCCCTGATCTCTCAATCTTTCTAATATTTAACAGACATTTAGTCAATAGGTAGATACAAACGTGACTAAAAGGACTTTGGGTACACTTCCTGTCTTCTATGTTTACGGAGCGCCCAAAGTGCCAGTTGGATATTCAAAATATATAGCGAAAACCTACCCGAGACCGCTTAAATGAGGTTGAGACCCCCCTGGTCTTTCAATGTCCATAAAATTCAACCAAATCATTGACTCTGTATATATAAAGATTGTATTAGATGGAGTTTCCAGAAAAACGTCATCTTCAAAATCTACGGAGGGCTAAGATTGTCACTTATCAGTCAAAAAATGTCCAAATTTTAGGACAAAGGGCACAGGGTGATGGTGAGAGCCCCCTGATCTCTCAATCTTTCTAATATTTAACAGACATTTAGTCAATAGGTAGATACAAACGTGACTAAAAGGACTTTGGGTACACTTCCTGTCTTCTATGTTTACGGAGCGCCCAAAGTGCCAGTTGGATATTCAAAATATATAGCGAAAACCTACCCGAGACCGCTTAAATGAGGTTGAGACCCCCCTGGTCTTTCAATGTCCATAAAATTCAACCAAATCATTGACTCTGTATATATAAAGATTGTATTAGATGGAGTTTCCAGAAAAACGTCATCTTCAAAATCTACGGAGGGCTAAGATTGTCACTTATCAGTCAAAAAATGTCCAAATTTTAGGACAAAGGGCACAGGGTGATGGTGAGAGCCCCCTGATCTCTCAATCTTTCTAATATTTAACAGACATTTAGTCAATAGGTAGATACAAACGTGACTAAAAGGACTTTGGGTACACTTCCTGTCTTCTATGTTTACGGAGCGCCCAAAGTGCCAGTTGGATATTCAAAATATATAGCGAAAACCTACCCGAGACCGCTTAAATGAGGTTGAGACCCCCCTGGTCTTTCAATGTCCATAAAATTCAACCAAATCATTGACTCTGTATATATAAAGATTGTATTAGATGGAGTTTCCAGAAAAACGTCATCTTCAAAATCTACGGAGGGCTAAGATTGTCACTTATCAGTCAAAAAATGTCCAAATTTTAGGACAAAGGGCACAGGGTGATGGTGAGAGCCCCCTGATCTCTCAATCTTTCTAATATTTAACAGACATTTAGTCAATAGGTAGATACAAACGTGACTAAAAGGACTTTGGGTACACTTCCTGTCTTCTATGTTTACGGAGCGCCCAAAGTGCCAGTTGGATATTCAAAATATATAGCGAAAACCTACCCGAGACCGCTTAAATGAGGTTGAGACCCCCCTGGTCTTTCAATGTCCATAAAATTCAACCAAATCATTGACTCTGTATATATAAAGATTGTATTAGATGGAGTTTCCAGAAAAACGTCATCTTCAAAATCTACGGAGGGCTAAGATTGTCACTTATCAGTCAAAAAATGTCCAAATTTTAGGACAAAGGGCACAGGGTGATGGTGAGAGCCCCCTGATCTCTCAATCTTTCTAATATTTAACAGACATTTAGTCAATAGGTAGATACAAACGTGACTAAAAGGACTTTGGGTACACTTCCTGTCTTCTATGTTTACGGAGCGCCCAAAGTGCCAGTTGGATATTCAAAATATATAGCGAAAACCTACCCGAGACCGCTTAAATGAGGTTGAGACCCCCCTGGTCTTTCAATGTCCATAAAATTCAACCAAATCATTGACTCTGTATATATAAAGATTGTATTAGATGGAGTTTCCAGAAAAACGTCATCTTCAAAATCTACGGAGGGCTAAGATTGTCACTTATCAGTCAAAAAATGTCCAAATTTTAGGACAAAGGGCACAGGGTGATGGTGAGAGCCCCCTGATCTCTCAATCTTTCTAATATTTAACAGACATTTAGTCAATAGGTAGATACAAACGTGACTAAAAGGACTTTGGGTACACTTCCTGTCTTCTATGTTTACGGAGCGCCCAAAGTGCCAGTTGGATATTCAAAATATATAGCGAAAACCTACCCGAGACCGCTTAAATGAGGTTGAGACCCCCCTGGTCTTTCAATGTCCATAAAATTCAACCAAATCATTGACTCTGTATATATAAAGATTGTATTAGATGGAGTTTCCAGAAAAACGTCATCTTCAAAATCTACGGAGGGCTAAGATTGTCACTTATCAGTCAAAAAATGTCCAAATTTTAGGACAAAGGGCACAGGGTGATGGTGAGAGCCCCCTGATCTCTCAATCTTTCTAATATTTAACAGACATTTAGTCAATAGGTAGATACAAACGTGACTAAAAGGACTTTGGGTACACTTCCTGTCTTCTATGTTTACGGAGCGCCCAAAGTGCCAGTTGGATATTCAAAATATATAGCGAAAACCTACCCGAGACCGCTTAAATGAGGTTGAGACCCCCCTGGTCTTTCAATGTCCATAAAATTCAACCAAATCATTGACTCTGTATATATAAAGATTGTATTAGATGGAGTTTCCAGAAAAACGTCATCTTCAAAATCTACGGAGGGCTAAGATTGTCACTTATCAGTCAAAAAATGTCCAAATTTTAGGACAAAGGGCACAGGGTGATGGTGAGAGCCCCCTGATCTCTCAATCTTTCTAATATTTAACAGACATTTAGTCAATAGGTAGATACAAACGTGACTAAAAGGACTTTGGGTACACTTCCTGTCTTCTATGTTTACGGAGCGCCCAAAGTGCCAGTTGGATATTCAAAATATATAGCGAAAACCTACCCGAGACCGCTTAAATGAGGTTGAGACCCCCCTGGTCTTTCAATGTCCATAAAATTCAACCAAATCATTGACTCTGTATATATAAAGATTGTATTAGATGGAGTTTCCAGAAAAACGTCATCTTCAAAATCTACGGAGGGCTAAGATTGTCACTTATCAGTCAAAAAATGTCCAAATTTTAGGACAAAGGGCACAGGGTGATGGTGAGAGCCCCCTGATCTCTCAATCTTTCTAATATTTAACAGACATTTAGTCAATAGGTAGATACAAACGTGACTAAAAGGACTTTGGGTACACTTCCTGTCTTCTATGTTTACGGAGCGCCCAAAGTGCCAGTTGGATATTCAAAATATATAGCGAAAACCTACCCGAGACCGCTTAAATGAGGTTGAGACCCCCCTGGTCTTTCAATGTCCATAAAATTCAACCAAATCATTGACTCTGTATATATAAAGATTGTATTAGATGGAGTTTCCAGAAAAACGTCATCTTCAAAATCTACGGAGGGCTAAGATTGTCACTTATCAGTCAAAAAATGTCCAAATTTTAGGACAAAGGGCACAGGGTGATGGTGAGAGCCCCCTGATCTCTCAATCTTTCTAATATTTAACAGACATTTAGTCAATAGGTAGATACAAACGTGACTAAAAGGACTTTGGGTACACTTCCTGTCTTCTATGTTTACGGAGCGCCCAAAGTGCCAGTTGGATATTCAAAATATATAGCGAAAACCTACCCGAGACCGCTTAAATGAGGTTGAGACCCCCCTGGTCTTTCAATGTCCATAAAATTCAACCAAATCATTGACTCTGTATATATAAAGATTGTATTAGATGGAGTTTCCAGAAAAACGTCATCTTCAAAATCTACGGAGGGCTAAGATTGTCACTTATCAGTCAAAAAATGTCCAAATTTTAGGACAAAGGGCACAGGGTGATGGTGAGAGCCCCCTGATCTCTCAATCTTTCTAATATTTAACAGACATTTAGTCAATAGGTAGATACAAACGTGACTAAAAGGACTTTGGGTACACTTCCTGTCTTCTATGTTTACGGAGCGCCCAAAGTGCCAGTTGGATATTCAAAATATATAGCGAAAACCTACCCGAGACCGCTTAAATGAGGTTGAGACCCCCCTGGTCTTTCAATGTCCATAAAATTCAACCAAATCATTGACTCTGTATATATAAAGATTGTATTAGATGGAGTTTCCAGAAAAACGTCATCTTCAAAATCTACGGAGGGCTAAGATTGTCACTTATCAGTCAAAAAATGTCCAAATTTTAGGACAAAGGGCACAGGGTGATGGTGAGAGCCCCCTGATCTCTCAATCTTTCTAATATTTAACAGACATTTAGTCAATAGGTAGATACAAACGTGACTAAAAGGACTTTGGGTACACTTCCTGTCTTCTATGTTTACGGAGCGCCCAAAGTGCCAGTTGGATATTCAAAATATATAGCGAAAACCTACCCGAGACCGCTTAAATGAGGTTGAGACCCCCCTGGTCTTTCAATGTCCATAAAATTCAACCAAATCATTGACTCTGTATATATAAAGATTGTATTAGATGGAGTTTCCAGAAAAACGTCATCTTCAAAATCTACGGAGGGCTAAGATTGTCACTTATCAGTCAAAAAATGTCCAAATTTTAGGACAAAGGGCACAGGGTGATGGTGAGAGCCCCCTGATCTCTCAATCTTTCTAATATTTAACAGACATTTAGTCAATAGGTAGATACAAACGTGACTAAAAGGACTTTGGGTACACTTCCTGTCTTCTATGTTTACGGAGCGCCCAAAGTGCCAGTTGGATATTCAAAATATATAGCGAAAACCTACCCGAGACCGCTTAAATGAGGTTGAGACCCCCCTGGTCTTTCAATGTCCATAAAATTCAACCAAATCATTGACTCTGTATATATAAAGATTGTA